>NC_088343.1:18300000-18590000 GCF_036884655.1 Musa acuminata AAA Group | reverse complement strand
TCTTTTAAGATTTTCAATTTTACCAGCATCATGGTCAACAATCAGCATATCATCAACATATAGTAAGAAAATAATGAAATTATTATCTAAAAATTTCTTCATAAACATACAATGATTAGATATGATTCTATTATACCCTTGACTCATCATAAATGAATCAAACTTCTTGTACCATTGTTTAGGTGCTTGTTTGAGTCCATATAAACTTTTCCTAAGCTTAATATTAGATTTTCTTTTCCCTTGACTTTGAAACCTTCTGGCTGCTTCATGTAAATTTTTTCTTCTAAGTCACTATGAAGAAATGCTATTTTCACATCAAGTTGCTTAACTTCTAAATTCAAGCGAGCAACTAAACCAAGAATAACTCGGATAAAGGACATTTTCACAACTAGAGAAAATTTTCTTCAAAGTCAATACCTTTCTTCTGACTAAATCCTTTCATAACTAGTCGTGCCTTGTATCTTTGTTGTGATCTATTATTTTCAGTCTTTAATTTGTAAACTCATTTGTTCTTGAGAGCTTTCTTCTCTTTAGGTAACTTTACTAAGTCGGGCTTGAGAGAACAATTCCTAAAACTCCTCAATAGAACAGTGTGGCAGAAAGGATGGATAGAACCATTAAAGAAAGGATTAGGTGTATGCTTTCTCATGCCAAATTACTGAAGTCATTTTGGGGAGAGGCTATGAGAACTACAATTGACCTCATAAATATTTCTTCATCAATTCCTCTGAAAGGTGATGTTTTAGAGAGAGTATAGAAAGGAAAAGATATATCTTATAATCACTTGAGAGTTTTTGAGTATAAAACATTTGTTCATATTCCCAAAGATGAGAGGTCCAAGCTTGATAATAAGGCAAAAGCATGTATCTTCTTGTGATATGGTCATAAAGCATTTGGGTACGGATGCAGTGAACAAAAAGATTATTAGAAGCATAGATGTATTTTTTGAAGACCAATTGCTTAATGATGGTGATAATGTTGAGGAGCCAAAAACCTATGTTTATATTCCTTAGAGTTTGGGTCCAGTTCCTTCGCCTATAGTTCATGATGATCATGGGGGAGATGAACAAGAAGATTGTGGTGAGAATGCCAACGATGATACTCCTATAGTTGATGATGTTGAACCAACTGAACAAGCACCTCGACCATCAATTGAGATTCCATTGAGAAGATCCACTAAAAAGCGACAACCATCTAATAAATCAATCACATAATGAGACCAAATTTTAACGTGAAAAACTTAATACGAAAAAAACCATGGGACCGTAGTTTACCTTAAACTTCCACTATCACTAATAATGATAATAAGTTTACAGTAAATCTTCTCTAGAATAACCAAAGGATTATAATAATATCAAGAACATAAATCTTGGCTCAAGAATAATAGTATATCATCATCATATAAGATGTATTTTATTAAAAGAAAAAATTTAGGTCTCACAAAAAGGTATAATAGAAAAATATTTCAAGTAAACTATATATCAGCACCGTACCTTTAAGATTGTTGTATGCTGCCACCGTCCTTTAGCTATTATTAATTTCTAAATATTTTATAAGAACATAATAAGAATTTGAGATCTTTATTTTCGTTTACCGTCCATCAAGCGGAATTAGACACGAGACCCAAACCCAATGTCAACCAGAGCCAGACTTTGGTCTTGCTCAGCTTGAGCTCGAACTCTTTTGATCGATGAATCGATGGAAGGTTCGCGATCACGCTCACCGTTAACTCACGGCCTCCGCCCACGAATTCCGTCAAACCCCGAACCCCGATTTCCCGCCCTTCTTCCGAAACCCTGGATTCTTCCTGCAATCTCCCACCACCACTGGTTCCCCCTGAAACCCTGGATCTCAACCCGCCTCTTCCCCATGAATCCCTGGATCGTCGCCTCGACGTGGCTCCAGTGGGTGGCGATGGCTCCACTGAGCGGCCTCCGCCGTTCGACAACGGCCAGAGCGTCACCCACAGCAGCACCGACAAGGACGTCTCCGACGGCGAGGACGATTCCAGCAGCCGCCGCGGAAGACGCAGCTGCTGGGACGCCCGGCCGGAGCCGGACCAGGGCTTCGGTGGTCCTTCTGAGAATGAGGATTTGGATGTGTTGGTGGAGGCCGAGACGCAGGAGTCACTGGATGCCGCTGTGGGGATGTTGGAGAAGCTTCTGATCCCCTTGGAGCTTGGTCACCGGCAGCAGTTGAAGTAGCTTGCTGCTCTCAATGGAACTATCCGAGATGAAGAGTTCTGTAGGCCGTGCAGGGAGCCTGGTCACCGGCAGTTTGCTTGCCCATCTCGCACCACCATTTTTAAGAGTGATGTCCGGTATAAAGATTTGTGGCGATGGAGGTCATCCCATAATTGATCGCCCCATGAACGGGTCAGGAACGAAAATGGACGACGAGTTTTAGAGCTTCTTGGTTGAACTGGGTGGTGCTGCCCTGGAATCTTTGACAAAGCAGAGTTCTACATTGGCCATCGGATCTGGCACTTGGGGAAGCAATCTTCCCTGGGCCACTGGTGGAGGGACCGCAGGAGTTGTGCTTGCAGATCGTCTCAAGAAGGAACTGTTGATGATACTTGCCACCGACTGTTGATGATGATGGGCTTATTAGATTATTCTCCTCATTTGGGGGTAATGTGATGGGGCGAAGGTCATCAAGTCTCGGACTACAGGCTTGTTGAGTAAAGGTTATGGCTTTGTTAAGTATGCCGATGTTACAATGGCTAGTCAGGCAATTGCTACGATGAACGGCTATCATATAGAAGGAAGAGTTTTAGCTGTGCGAGTGGCGGGTAAGCCGCCTAAGCCTGCAGAGTGCCTCCAGGCCCTCCGGCTCCTGTGGAGCCAGCTTCTCCGTATGCTCCAGGCCCTTGGGATGCATCAGCTGGACGTTACCCTTCTCAGCAATATGTAAATGGTGGGCGAATTCCTCCGCCACCTGGTTCTACCGTGTATACTCCTGTTCCTTCTTATGGTGTATCATGCAGACCGTTCCTCCCGGCTCTGCTCCTCAAGCTGTCACTACTAGTGAAGTCGAAGGATAGTGCTGCAGTGACGCTGCCTGTGTCCAACGGCATCTACCGCAGCTCTATTGCTCCAAATGTTCAACCTGCATATCCACCACCTCATTATGCTTATGCACCTTATCATTCTGCAGTTCCACCTTACCACTGCCATCTCTCGATCCTTCTCAGATTACTGCAAATGTGACCTGGGCCTCAAGTCCACCAGCACCTCAGACTGCAGAACAACCAGCGGCTGCAGACGATGGGAAGTTTATGTCGGAGACAAAGTGATCTAAGATCATTACAATGGCGATATGAACCAAAAAAAAAGAAAAAGCGTAGGTCTTTATTCACCATATTCTTTTTGGTATATTGGTTGATAATGCTGATTGCAGCATTGGATACTTTTAGCGGTTAACTTTACAACATTATAACTTCTCTTATGTATGCCAAAATTAGTTACCCAAAGATTGCATATTAAGATGTTCAACCGTACATGTGGCTTGATTCTTTACATATAATTAAGAGGGTGTTTTTGGGAAAACATTTGGAATATATATTGAAGGTTCAATATAAATTTTACGTTTGTAAATTGGTACTTAATAGATTTTTTTCGAATCATATTTGGCTTCGATACTGCAGTATAAATGCTTAAATGTTGATCTTACCTCAAGGTAACATTAGTATTACAATATTTGTGGATACTAATATAATTTTTTAAATTCTCAAAGTATCTTATGATATTATCTAAAATCATAAGATTGTCAATATGACTTAGTGAAAAATCAATATGATTTATATAAGTTAAAATTTTATTTATTTATTTTTTAAAAAATTATTTTATATTTATTTATGTACCTTTTATTTATTTATTATATATATGGGTCATAAAAATCTTTTATTAAGATTATATACATTCATTTATTTATTTACTTATATTAAATAAAATATGTATTTACTTTCAAATAAATATTAACAATATCATAAGAATAAATTTATTCTTTTGAATATAATTTTATCAAACAACACTTATATTGATACATATTTAAATAATAATTTTTATTTATTATTTATCAAATATCCAAAACATTCTACAATTATATATCCATTCAAATATTTGTTTTTCAAATACATATACAAAAATATAAATACTCATCTACTCTTTTCATTATCATAGCGGGATCCTTTCAATTATTTTCTTCGTTATTGGATCCTCACACTAAATAGATTTTAACTTTGACACTTATTTTGTAGATTCTGAACCTGATTTATTTGTTCTTGCTATGACTTTATCTAGTTGGTGTTAGCATAAAATTTATAATCATGTTGTTTGTAATACGAAAAAAACTTTATTCTATGATTGAAATCAAATAAAATTAGATCTAATAATATTACGATATGTATTTTTTATTATTTTTTAGAAGAATAAACCTTGTCTAATTTATAGGCGCCCCATCGTCGGATATGAGATACTAATCCATAAGGAGAACTAGATCCTTTTATCTCTTCCTATCATCTCACAAGACTACTTAGATTGATGGTTGAGAGAGAGACCGTAATCCCTCAACTGCATCTTCTATGAGATGCATCTGTTTAGCCCCTATAGGTCATGTCTATTTATAGGCGAGAGCAGAGGGTCTAGGATAAGTTAATAGAAGAGTTCCTCCCATCAAGGTTATCTCCTAAGGAATCCTACTTTAACATAAACTTTTCTTTTATATTGGCCAATAACCATAATCAGAATTCAATCATATTTATAATATATCTTACCTAATTAAATAGGGTCACATAATCTAACATTCTCTCACTTTGCCCATTAATTAATAAGATACAAAAAGATTTAAAATAAAAAATAAATAAAATAATATTTATTTAAAAAATAATTTAATCTAATTGGATTCTAAAATTTTAGAAAAACTATATACACGCACGTGAATTTTTAAAAATAAATCAATAAGTCCAATAAATATAATAATACTACATTAAGTCTAACTAACAATACGAGTCATAGCGGTTGTATGTCATCAGTGTCACACTTCCTTCTATGTACCACAACACTGTTAGCTTTTCCAAATATAGTCCAAAATGACCCATATAATTTGTCTTGTTAAGACAATCCTATCATCACATTCAACCATAATATGTATATACATAATTGTGAATATGATAGCAAAAATAAATAATTTTAAGTACATAAGCACGAATATCAATTATAGTATCCACTTAAACATGCATCACCATATGGGTTACTTACAAACACAATCATAAGAATATGTTCTTTTAAATTACTTTAGGCTGTAAGTCCTATATGAATGGATCAGCAATCAATACAATGAAACTCAAGTAATTAATTGACATTTAATATTTTTGGACTCATTTTCTCTTACCATCAAGTACTTTATATCATAATGCATAGAAATACAATAGTACTTGTCATTATTAGAGAAGAAAAATTACTACAATGTCACAAAATATCTTCAACGACTGCAATTGAGTTTGACTATACCAAGTCCTAAGTTAAAATTTCACAGTCAAAAAGTTTAATTAGTGGCCTCAACAAAATCAACTTCTATTATTAATAATAATAAATTACCCCTAATTGATATAGATATTAATTGTAAGGTGGACTTCCTATTATCAAGGTAATTTATATAATTAGTATTTGAAAAATACTATCATTTCAAGCTAGTATAATTTTTATACATGTGAGCGTATAATTCTTTGTTCCTTTCAGACATCTTATAATTTTTTTTTGTAGTCCTTTAGTGTTTTTATTTCTAAGTAACTCCAATATATACCTAGTATTTTAATTGTAAAACTGATATATATTTCGACGCAGGCTTGAACATAGACTTTCAACTATGCATATATAAAGAATATTTTCTTTATTTTATTTTTTTAAGTCATTTTAAAGAATTTACTATTGACTAAAATTTTACTTTTATGATTTACTGAACAAAGTTATATATTAAATCTTTTCAAAGCTCGGTTGATATATCATTTCTAAGATAGTTTTCACAATCATTGAGGTCTATCCTTGAATTACTCAATATTAATAATATAAAATGTCTCATTCATATCAACCATCTTAAAACTTTTAGTGACAAATTTCTTGATTTAGTATAATAAACCAAGATCACTATTGATAAGGCAAAATATTATCCATATACAAGACCAATATAATAAACTTGCTCCTACTGATATAAATACTGATCAATAGTATTTTTCTTAAATATGAAAATAATGATATCAAGAACCTTTATATATCATTATCTTGAAGTTTGTTTAAGGTCATAAATGGATTCCTGAATTTGCATACCAAATTTTATATTTCTTTCATTTTCTTTGTAAATCATTTAGAGTAACTCATATAAAGCTAGATCTTAAAAAAAAATATTTTAATATCATTATGATATAACTCAAACTCATAATGAGTCACTAATGTCATGATAATTCTTAACGAGTTTATTAAAAACTAAATATCTCATTATGGTCAATACATTCTTTATGAGTAAAACTTTTAACCACAAGTCTGACAATTATATTATTCGACATTGTCCTTTAAGTCATATTTATATAATAGACTCTTTTATAATTATTCGATAATTCAATAAATTTATCAGACACGATTCTAGTTATTAATTTTAATTCTTCTTTTATTGTATCATATTACTTTTCAGAATCATTACTTTTTATGATATGTGAAAATAATAAAGGATCTATTATGATTCCTATATCATAATATAATTCTTGTAGATATACCATATAATAAACATAAATGACAGGATTCATTTTCCTTTGAGATATTCTCAAGATTATCAATTATGGTTATTCTACAAGACCATTAACAGCGATATCAATATAATGTGGGAGTTTAATAATATTATTTTGTTGTTCACTTTTATCAAATCATTTAGTGATTTAAGTAACAACAATCTCTCGAATAATAAAGGAGTATCAACTTGTATCTCCTCTATATCAAAATTAAATTTCTAGATTTTCACTTCCTTTGATTCATTATTTTACAGGAATCTTATATTATCAGATTTAATTGTCCCCTGATTAGAGCAATAAGATATGTACCCCTTTAAACTTTCCTGAATAGATAATAAAATATTTAGAAATAATTATTAAATCTTTTTTTTTTAATGTGAGCTGAAGATCCTTATCTTTATAGGACACTCTCAAATATGTAAATATCTTAAGTTAAGTTTCCTGTCATAGACTTCACATGAATTAGATATATATAATCATATCTCAACAAGTTATTTATATGATGATAAAATGTCTCTCTTTAATGAGACGAAAGCATAGAGTGATCCACAAATATAAGCATAATCTCAAGGAATTTATAAAACTATATTTTAGTTTAATATTTAATTATAGGCTCATTATAAACTTAATATTTATATCAATTATGTATAGAATATTATACAAAATTCAAAGGTTAGTTTTTATTGAATCATAGTAAATTTACAACCATCAAAAGGAAAATAATATTCTAACAATTCTAGGTAGAACCCAAATTCTCAGAATTATAAGAATACAGCATGGATCCTCAAGATCTATCAAATGAATCATCTTTAGATGTAGGCGATAAATACAAACTAATATCGCTTTCACTTTAAGTTGATTCCCTATAATGATGAATATCTCATTCTCTTTTGGTTTTATCCCCCTTCATTTTTTTTTAATGAATATCTATAATTGGTAACATACGTTGAAGCATCAAATTGATCCATTAAGTATTAGAAAATAATTTCTATAATATTTGATTTAAACTATATAAAGGTTATATCTATAACTTTTTATTTTAAATCAAATCTTATATTTTTTTTTTACATAATTTTCTTTGTTACTAAAGTAACACTATTGTGAAGATATTCTTTTGTGAGTTTATATAGTAATTATAAACTCACGTGACTTACACTTCATTCTTATTTTAGTGTTATCTAACCTATTCCCTGAGTAGTACTCAAAATATTATGAATCTTGAGCTTACACCTTTATCATTTATATTGAGGATATAATTTTGAATTCCTCAAATACTATCATTTTAAGGTGTCAACTAATGATTTATCAAAAAATTTAAATTGATCTTTAGATATTCTCATGTGCTAGTTATAAACTGTACTAAAGTCTAAGTATGATAAAATTGAGTCTTTCACACCTTTCCAAATCAATCACCTCAATTATTTATTCCACAAAACTTTCAGTAATTAAGTTTGTGTTCTGTTTAATTAATCTGGTCAAGGTCTCACTCACTCAATACAACTTGTATATGCTCAAGTCATTTATTTTAAAAAAGTATAAAGACATTTATAAAAATAGAATGAAGGAAATACCATTGTAATAATATAACATTAATACTTTGAGTTTCTAAAATATGATTAACTATTGATATCATATATATTTTACATTTGGGTGAAATATTGACATATCTAGTGTTCACTCAAGATCATTTATGGAGGATTAATATCATCCTTATGGAATAATATTATTACATTTGGGTATACAACCATAAACTACAAGGATATCCAAATCAGTATCATCCTACCTCATCACATAACTATTTGAAATAGATTCTCCTTTAAGATTATCTTAATCTCCTAATTATATATGTCATTATGAATATTATTTTATTTAATATCATTTAGGATCAATTCCATAATATATTTTATAGATTATTGGTCCAGGTCACTTTGGTGATTGCAGGACCAATACAAAAAGATAAAATACAATCTAAAATATCCCATGAATGACAAGAACTTTATTGTAATTCATATCTCATAAGCCTATCATCCCAAGTTACTTTGGTAGCTACTAGTCAGATAAAACATAGGAAGATAAATTACAAATAATATTCACTAAATTTTTTTTATCTTGATTCATGCTGCCATTGTAAATATTATTTTATTTAATATCATTTAAGACTAATTTCATATTATATTTTATAAATTATTAGTCCAGGTCACTTTGGTGGTTGTAAGACCAATACAAAAATATAAAATACAATCCAAAATATCCTATAAATGATAAGACCTTTATTGTAATTCACATCTCATAAGTCTACCATCCTATCCTACTTTGACAACTATCGATAGATAAAATTTATGAAGATAAATTATAAATAATATTCATAAATTTATTTATCTTGATTTATGCTAAAGCAGTTCAATAATAGAATAACAATCATAATAATTATTGAACATTAATCAGCAAAAAAAAACATATGATAATTATGATAATGTATAAATCATACCTTATGAAAGATAAATATTATTTCATAATTTTAAAAATTTATACATGTGAATAATCAAATGAATATCCAAAAACGATAATTGAATTTTATTTACCGCATGTTAAAATATAATCAATAATTATATAAGAAAACTATAAAAGTAAACCTAATTTATAGTTTTTTAATCAAAAATTAAATCCAATCAAATAATCAAAATATAATCATGATTAAATTTAATCATAATTATAATAAATCATATTTATCAATTTTATAATTGAGAATATAAATTAGAATTCTTAATTTTATAAGGGTAAAACTATAAATATTTGACATGATATAAACTAGAATTATAAGATTCATAAACTGACAAAACTATCAAAAGAATTAAAGGATATTAATAAAATACATAAGGGTAAAGCTATAATTTGACCAAAGGGAAACCTTAGGGTAAAACTGTGATTTTGCCTAAAAATCTGATCTGCAGCGTCGTCGCCTTTGCACGTGCAGCGCTGCCACGCCGTTGTAGCCGCGGGGCTACCTTTGCCAGCGCGCGACCGCTGTAGTGGTTCTTGCCATGCGTGGCCGTCACCTTGGCGCGGCCTAACCGCGCATGACCGCCGTCGGTGAGCGGCTCCTGCCTATGCACGGCTGCTGCTTAGTCACAACTTTTGCACACGAGCGGTCGCTGCTTGGATGCGGCCTACCCGCGCGCGGCCGTGGCATGGACGCATGCGCTCGTGCGACCGCTGCATGGGTGCAGTGTTGCCCGCGTGCGGCCACCGCTTGCTGTGCTGCGGTGCGCACGATGCCCAGCACAACCGTTGCGATGCGCACGTTGCCCAACGTAGTAGATTCGTTGGTTGTACACAGCACGGTCGACGACGACCATTGCTACTTCGAGATTATTGGAGATCGCATTTACAACAAATCTAACATTGCCAACAAGCAGACAACAAAACAATCGATGAAATAGGGATCATTCAAGCATCATAAATAAAAATAATATATCTAATATATTTAATCTCAAGAACAGAGGCTCTGATACCAATTGTTAGCATGTAATCATGTTGTTTGTAATGCGAAAAAACTTCTATATTAAGATTGAAATCAAATAAAATTAGATCTAACAATATTACATGCGTACCTTTTATTATTGTTCAGAAAAATAAATCTTATCTGATCTATAAGCGTCCCATCATCGGATCTGAGATATCAAGAAGGAGAACTAGATCATTCTCTACTCTTAGATTGATAAATCTATTAGAAGAGTTCCTCCCTTCGACGTTATGTTGTATGGAATCCTATTTTAACATAAATTTCTTTTCTATAATATATTTTACTTAATTAAATATCATCACATAATCTAACAACCGGAATTTCGAGACTAAGAACATTTCGAACCAACCTGACTATTGGACTATTCTGATCATCGCAGAGACTACTGGGCTACAAGAGATGACCCTGTTGCAGTTAAAGGTTCGTTAATTTAGTTTTACCTTGTTGGACTATTCTGATCGTCACATCGCAGAGACCGCTGGGTACAAGAGATGGCCGTGTTGCAGATAAAAGGCTGAACTAAGTCAGCGTTACCTTTCTTGCAGAGGCGCTTTCCAGGACTATTAATTATTGCATGGAATATAATGTGGCTTATAATCCATTTGCTGTTATCTGGAAAATGTTTACGAATTTTATACTGCTGATTGATTTGCGATGATTTATTAAGCTTTCTTAGCTGGCTCGCTAGACGGTCAGTCGAGACCGGAGAGCCGTCTCTGAGGGCTGGTAGCAGCTTTGAGATTGTCGCATTTGCTTTCTGTCGTCGTGCAATGTGAGCATGAGCATCTAATTTATTTTCCAATTATATGCGGTAGGTATGAGCCACAAAGGGAGACTGTCAACTCACTCTATCAATCCGTGACATGGATAAATGGACTCAAAAAACCTCTAGTCTTGATAAAGTGAGATTTGTCGACCTTTACAGCCCGATGAATGTTGCAGTGTTTTAGAGTTCTGCAGTAGTTATTTGGGCCACTGAGATCGTGCCCCACGTATCTACTTCGATTACGATGGAAACCCAAGCCGATCTCTTGTGGACCACTAAGAACCCACTCGACACTGCTCTGACATGTATCATCAACTAAAGACCTTATTTATATCCTATTAATTAATTAATTAATTAATTATGCAACAAGAGCTACCAACAGAGGTGTTAATGAGTCGGATTAGGTCAGGTTAGATCGAGTGAAATGGTGTTGCAAGGAAATCCATTGGCAGTTGATGATCCCGATTGAGGTCTGATTGATTCATTGATGGGGCCAAGCCCTCTCTCATTTTTGAGGTCCTCCTCCGTTTCTTCTTCTTCTTCTTTCTTACTCCAATCAAATTTCCAGATCTTTTGGACAGCAGAAAGCCTAATAATTGGGTGGCTGACGCGCAATGGCGTATCCATGTCAACCGTGATGATGATTTTGGAGCCAAGACTTGGATTCCCTCTTCCACATGTCGCGAGATAAGAGCCTCAGGAAGCCGCCATCCTATCTCTCCAAGATAAGCCCATTCCGTGCATTAAACGGGTGCCTCCCGTTCTCCTCCTCTCGCTATTACCAGAACCAGAGATCGGAGAGAGCTTCTTCCATGGCTTCCGTCTGTGCTTCCTCCTCTGCAGTTGCAGCAGTCGCCAGGCAAGATCTTATACTCTGTAACTATACACTTGTCCTCGAGCAACGCAAGTATATGTTGTTGCCATGGTTGAACTGAGGATCCGCTGCTGACCTTTCTTTCTGTTCTCATGTCATTGCTTGTTGGGATTCCTATCTCCTTCTGGTTGATGTCCTTCTAAGCTTCCAATGGATTTGCTTCAGTTCTCAGAAGAATGGAGCTGCTCTTGCCGCGACCAAGGCATCGTTCCTTGGTGGAGGAAGGAAGGTGAGGCAGGGAAAGTGGGCGACAAAAACTGCTCGCCGGGCCTTCTCGGTGTCCGCTGCAGCTGTGCCTGAGAGACCGCTTTGGTTCCCAGGCAGCACCCCTCCGCCATGGCTCGACGGCAGGTGAAGTCGTCGCTCCCTTTCTCCTCGTCATCTCTCCACTCACATGGAGTTAATCTTGATTCCGCTTGTTCCTTGCTGACGAATGCAGCCTCCCCGGAGACTTTGGCTTTGATCCCCTGGGCCTTGGATCCGACCCTGAGAGCCTGAGGTGGAACCAGCAGGCGGAGATCGTCCACTGCCGGTGGGCGATGCTGGGAGCCGCCGGAATCTTCATCCCGGAATTCCTCACAAAGATCGGCATCCTCAACACCCCTTCATGGTACACCGCCGGCCAGCTGGAGTACTTCACCGACACCACCACCCTCTTCGTCATCGAGCTCATCTTGATCGGATGGGCCGAGGGGAGACGGTGGGCGGACATCATCAAGCCCGGGTGCGTCAACACCGACCCCATCTTCCCCAACAACAAGCTCACCGGCACCGACGTCGGCTACCCCGGCGGCTTCTGGTTCGACCCCCTCGGCTGGGGCAGTGGCTCGCCGGAGAAGGTCAAGGAGCTAAGGACCAAGGAGATCAAGAACGGGAGACTCGCGATGCTGGCGGTGATGGGGGCGTGGTTCCAAGCCATCTACACCGGCACGGGTCCCATCGACAACCTCTTCGCCCACCTCGCCGATCCTGGCCATGCAACAGTGTTCGCTGTAAGTTGTGGACTCTCTTCGTCTTCCTCCTGTCCAGCAAATCCATGCACGTATCTCTCTGATCTTTCACTTTGCATTGCAGGCTTTCACCCCCAAGTGAATCAGTGTCGGAGCTGTCTCAAAATAGCGGTGCAATATTGAATGCTTGAATGTAACCTCAAAACAGATTCATCTTTCTGCTGATGTATTATTATAAGTAGCAATGGACAGTTCACATGTTGCTTCACATCGTTTCGTTGCCTGTGGCCAAGAAAGAACAAGTTGAGCCTCGGATGTTTCAGAATGAATCCACTTTCTCACAAGAAAACATGTTGACTAATAAGAGAAATTCTACTGCCATCTTTCGGGCATCAATTCCATGAACAGTTATCGCAGATTAATATTATATTTTGGTTTAAAAGAGAACAAAAAGTGGTCTTAAAGTTCCAGCAGAAACGAGACAATATTATTCATAAAAGCCACATAAAACAAAGCGTTTCCAGTAGAAGAAGGCAAATATATGGCAGATTAGGGTGCTACCGAATTACAACTAGAACAAAAACTTTGTTTAGCTTACATGGTCATTGACGATTGATGACATCTACCTCGGCAATTAATACTAAAAGAACAATCCAAAGAATCAAGAATAAAACATATACCCACAATAATCGAGATAGAATTTATGTGGTTCAACACTATTTACTTGTGTTCATACAGAAAAAAAACTTAGATTCTTCTTCATTCTGTGAGATTAAACCATAAATAAATTCCCTAAGTTAACCTAAACTTAATCATATATCTTTTTTTACGCTTCCTCACATAAACCTCAAACAAGTTTATCATCCTTTCTAAATTTACTAGAGAAATCTTAGCATTTTCTCACATTATATCCGCATAAAAGCTTAAAAACGTATGAGATATTTATAGAAGAATCGAGTTGCAATCTGTAGGTTCTTTTCCTTTATATTGAACTTTTTCCATGCTTCAATTTCTTGTGGAAAACAGCTTAGAAATAAATCCAAAAATATTTGCCAATCCCCAAAAAGAAAAAATAAAAGACATGCAGGAATACATTTTGTTAAGCCAAACAAAAAATTGCCATTAATTATTCAAGCACTTTGCATAATAATTGACACCTTCAGAAGTGTGATTAAGAAGATTGACCAAAGTACCTACGTTGTTCTCCTGTGTTTTTGTGTGGGCAGACAAACATAAACCAGTTGCCTCAGATCGATTGTTTTTATCTCATCTCTTTTAGGACCACAGGAGTTTATGAGCTCAAAGAAATGGTACATGGTTATGAATACAATAATCCAACCTTTGGTGCATTCAACATATTCTATTTTGTTAGCTAATCTTCAATACACAGAAATTTGTTGTAGATGTTGGCATCATGTTTTAGGGTTCCAATGAGGACCTTTCATTGCTCCAAGAGAAAACCAGGAAGAATTTTTATACTTCATCAGTGTCTCCTACAATATTTACAACTTATTAAATCAGTGGCAGATAGATCGATGACTAGGCACTGATATCATTTTACCAAGTTGAAAAGAAGATTCAGGTTGATAAAATGATGTGTAAGTGAAACCTTAAGCCACAGAATTGGTAAATCTTGAGAAGATTAATCATATGCAACCAACCTTGACTTGGGGTTATTTATTTTACACGTTCGTTGTGCATGCACAACACAAAATCCAAAGCAAAGAACCAGTAGCCACATAAGAACAAATAAATAAACAAAAGCTGATGAGAAAGACCAGTGTGGTGATAATGGACATCTATTTCCTTTATTTTGATGCCATAAACAATTTGAATGAGTAGGAATAACAAAAGAAAAATCATTAAGAAAACCAATAGCAGTTGGATTCAATGGCTATCTTAAATGCCAAGAGCTCTCCAATCCAACCTGATGTAGCGCTGAGAGAAGTTTAAGCTCGAGGGATGATTGGTAATGCAATATTATTGTACATTTTTACATAAGAATCAAAGTGTTGTGGTTAAATATTAAAATCATCTCAAGTGCATCAAATTTGATAAAAGAAAAAAATATATATATATAATACTTTTGTTGTTTCACTTCTTGTAGATCGTCTCATATTGTATAGTATTCAGTATGTATGTAGAGAGTCAAAGGTAGAGTGAGTATTTTATCCAACAAAGAGGATAGCATACATAAAATTCATGAAAACAAAATCGATAACCGCAAGAGGGGAGTAATTAGTAAATGAACCATCATAAAATAATAATATCATTGGCTCTAAGGCCATGGAAAGGTGGGATGGGTTTGAGAGAATTTTGATGAATCATGCATATATTAAAAGAAAAAAAATATTTTAATTATATCAAATTCTGAAAATATCTTCCGAAATGACAATGACTTCCAATAAAAATATGCAGAGAAGATATTGTTGGTCACATTTCTTAGATGACAGAGGATAAGATCCGCAAGGCTTGCACAAGAGGAAGATGTATCAACTAAGGCCACTAACAAATGTGAGAGCAGGAAAAGATTTGAGATGCAAAGGACCAGAGAGCTTATTATGTATGGGGATCTATGAAATCAGATATTGCATTCTTCTCTCAAACATCAAAATCTGCATCTACAACCAGAATAAAATATCCACATATCTTCACTACTTATTTCCGGCTTATTCGTTATAAAAACAATTATTATTATTATTAGTATCCTACTTGGAAAAACTTACGTTACATTTCAATCTCTTGAGAGAGAATTTGCCTCGTAGATATTCCAGAAGCACCGAGACCAAATCGAATTTGCCTATTTCTGAATCAATCAAATGGTGTGATTAAGACAGCAGAATGTCTAAGAACAATTTAAAGCCTGGGAAAGCAGTAATGAAATGATCATAGATCAGTTTTGCATTACTCTTGTGTTTATCTATCGTCCTAAGATCTGCTCTAAATCCTCTACCAAAGATCCTAACATCATCCTCAATGAACTTTCTTTGAACTACTCAGAACCCACTCGGAAACCTTAATATAAACGAGAAAAAAATGCATATAACAAGTTTTTTCTGATGAAACAATATACGAGTAAAAGCTTAAAATAGTGATGTGATTGATATCTTTTCTTCTTGCTGCTGATCGCCATGACTCTGTTTGCTCTTCTGTCATAATAGCGTAACCAAGTTACCGAGCAACGATAGACTCACTTTTAACTATGGGAGCTATATCAGAAATAGGAAGAAAGGAAACCTTACAAGCACTCATAGGAAGACATGAAATTAAAGAATTCTTTTTCGGGAAAAATGGTAAGAAAAAGTAATGTTTGAGTCAATTTACCAGTAATTTCTAGCATTAGATCCATAGATTAAGCCCGGCTTACAGAGATACTTATTCTACCAACATAACATCTCCAGGAATAAGTATTCGCAGATTTAAAGAAAAGAGAATAGCCGCATATCTTACTCATAAGTTTAGCATATTTTTCCCATTAAATTATATTGTTGAATGTATCAGTCACATAGAGAGAAATAAAAAAGATGTGTGAAATGGAAAATAAAAAATACAAAATACAAAATACAAAATACAAAATTATAGGCCCCAAGTCACCATCATCAATAATTCAGGTCATATATACAAACACATGGTGCTCATCTCTCATGTCATGGAGAGCGGGTGGACCGCATCGGGACTTGAATCGGGAGCGGCCGGCCGGACCCCGATCCACCGCAGCTCCGGCACAGCATCATGCCGGAGCCGACGCAGGACCGGCACCCGACGTCCCCGTCGGACCACCTGGAGCATAGGCACGCGACGCGGCCCGTCCCGTTGCACGTCGCGCACCGTGGCAACCCGCCGGCCATCGGGCCACTCTCCATCGCCGACTTCACGATCGCCGCACCGGCCAGCACGCCCAGGCCGGCGGCCAACTGAGACGCCAGCACCAGAGGACCCATCCGACTCCCTCTCGACAGCAGGCAGAGGCGACGAGGATTGAATGAAGCAGTACGCTGACGCCGCGAGCTTGGCCTGCTTTTAAGGAGGAGTCGACGACCATCGCAGGGAACGCATGGGAGTAGGTGGAACACGTTGACGTGTTTGAGTGGGTCTCGAAGAACCAATGATCGAGTGGCTCTCAGCACTCTCCTCTCCCCCGATCGTTCCACTTGGAGTGCAGAAAAGTCTTCACCACTGGCGTTGAACCGATCATCGTTGCATGCATCTTCATTTGACCGGGACAAGTCAGCATGCATGCATGCATCCATCAGTTGTTTTGTCTTCCGGGTCTTTAAAATCTGCTTGTTGACCTTTCTGTTTGACCATTCAGAAGAGGTGACGAGAGCAAACCAAAGGAGAACGATGACCTTTCTGTTCTACTGTCGCAGCAGCCTTCCGCCGAGACACGTTGACCGCAGTGACAGAGAGAGATATCGCCAGTTTCTTCACGACATAGGAGACAGAAGCAATGCTTTTCATGCCCAAAGATTCACATGAAGCATGGGATAAACGAGTTGTTCCTATCCTATCCGTGTCTGAAGCAAGTGCGTGTACTCCATAATCTTCTTCCAAACTAATTCGCATTCTACAATACCCACATTGTGTTACTGCAGAAAGCAAGAAGACGATGACAACTGGTTAACGTGAAAGAGAACAATTCTGTTCCTTTTTTCTCATCGTAGTTATAAAACCTGGACTGGAATGGACTGACTGATTGAACCAAAAGAAAAACCAGAAACCATATCGTCGATCGGTTCGGATAATGAATTAGATTGTTTGAGTTAGTGATTGATCATCTTCCAGTTGGTCCGGATGGTTGACCAGAGCAGAGTCAAACGGCAAGCAAAGATTGACCAGGTTATAGGTCCCCTCCTCCTCAACAAGTTCAATAACCACCTTCCCAATTAAAAAGGTGGTCTCCTGATGAGGGCTGGCCATCTATCAACGGCAATATTATTGGGTAAGAACTCTACAATAACATTAAATCCGATTTAATAATTAATAAGATAAATCAAATTTAATGTTATTATTAAGTTTTTATCCAAAGATCTTGTGAAAATCATATAAGATTTTCCGAGTGAGAAGAGAAGATTTTTCGTTAAATTCTCCATCAGAAGAAACTAGGGGTAATAATAATCATAACCAATAAATATCAGTAAAGTAACCCACAACAGTAAAAAATTAAGAGGAAATAAATAAATAAATGATAAATATTTTTTTTTGAGATTTTATATTTTAAATAAAATCTATAATAATCTCCCACAAAACTTAAAATTTTAAATAAATAAAAAATATTAAGTTACTCGGTGAAGTGTCTTTATAGACTTAAACTTTACTAAGTGTGATATTTTTTATAGGAGGAAATTGAATAAGCCAAGTCTTAGAACTACATTTCTTCGAACTAGATTTCAACTATCACACACAATATTGATATCTATATTATGGTATTACACGTTATTAGTCATATGCTAAATCTTAATTATTCATGATAATTTTTAGTGATTGCCTTAGTCTAAGTCACGGTCATATACAATCATTTGTATAAGACAGTCATACCAAGGATGTCTGTAGAGTGTTTTATGAAGATATATTATTTTTATAACTCTATATAAGAGCAATAAATAATTACCTATGGATATGAGTTAGACTTAAACTCCATTTTGACACTAATATACTTTTTATTTTTTATTTTTTTATTTTTTCTTTAGCTGACCAATCATCATATTATTATCAGTTTGAACATCTTTCACGAGAACCTGTATTATAAATGTTGTGTTCTTCAAGCTAAAAATATGTCCCTTTGGATGATGTTAAGATAATAGTCCTTTATGTCTTTAGTAAGATCATCTTAATATATTATATATGTTAGGATCGAGTCGGTACTAAGAAATGGGGGAGGGGAGTTGAATTAGTACGATGGATAAAAATGACGTTGGTTCAAAAAATCTTTATTTCGATAAAAATCATATCGAAAATGTGCTTGACTTGAAAGCATACGGAAGAGTGTAATGAAAAAATAAAATAAGTAAGACAGTTTACAGTAAAGATAAATTACATAAATAGAAAAGCAAATCGAGTTTTATAGTAGTTCGATCGTCGTGACCTACATCCACTCTTGATTCCTCTTCTGTCGAGGTCATCAGCATCCACTAACGATATTCTTTCAATGAGTGAAGATCAGCTACCATTTTACACTTATCTTCTCCTTTTCATGGGTCTAGGAGACAACCTTTTACAAGCATTCACTCTTCCCTGAATAGAATTATAAACTTTAGAACTAGATGAGGGGATCTCTCAAGTTATTGCTATAGTATTTCCCCACTTTTAAGTTCTTTGTGCTTGTATTTCTTAACCAAGGATGAGAGGGATATTTATAGGCTTCAAATTGATTCAAACTTGGAGCAAAAACTAATCTTATCCCGAGTTTTTTGGGTACTATCTGTCCCGGACAAACTTCTAAACAGGATGTTTGATGTAATGCTTATGTATGTCCATGTCTTTTGGTATGTTCATGCCTTGTACAGCATGTAGAGGGACGACCGAAAGCTTAATAGTCTCATTTTAGTTAGATTGGTGGCCTCTTTAGGCTTGTAAATAAAGGTTTGTCACGTGAACACGTGTGAGAGATTCTCAGTCTGTAATGGACCATTTTACCCTTTGTTGTGCAACTGTTCAGAGCTTGCAAAGTCTGTTTGTAATTTGCATTGTCTATGAAGTGTTTTTCGAAGATGTTTGCTTGTTGATCCCGATTGAGGCGTTCTCTCTAACCTGTTATCTCTTTTGTTGGTCCTAAGGGACAATGGGAGGCTTCGAGGAGGCTGACCTTTGCGGATGGACACGCAAGGGTGCCGCACGACTTAGGCAAAACTATCTAAGTCCATGACAGATGGTATCAGAGCGGGACAAGCACTCATAGAAACACTTAACATGCAAATGTGGGGGACCTAGCGGGGCTGCGTTGAGGGCAGTCAGCACACGCGCAACCGTTTGGGGGAAAACGGGCATGGAGATATAGGGAAAAGGAGTCGCTCGGAGGAGCGAGCATCTGAGATTGGTATTCAAAGGAATGGCCAACCCTTCGCGCAAGAGGCACCACGAGAATAGGCAAGCTTGGAAGAATGCGGAGCGCACAAATGTTGGGATGGTTGAGTTTGAGCTATGGCTCAACGTTGACAACTATACTTGATGGTGCTCAAGGCAAGCGAGGCGCTTGGTAAAGAATGAGACCATGCAAGGTGGAATGAGTTGCTCAGCGATTGAAAGAGTTGTGTAAAGCTCACAGAGGTGAGGGGAATTGCTAACTCAGAATTCGGTACTCATGCATGGGCTTGTATGCGGACGATGGAATGTTCGCGGCCATCCCAAGGCGACCGAAACTCGGCACCATGGAGCATTGAAACTTTCTCTTCGGCATGTGAAGGATACGTCCGTAGGAGGCTGAAGTGTGCAACGAGTTCAGCATGTTGCTAGGCCTTGAGTGGTGCAGCGGGGGTTGTATTGACGTGGAGTCGCAATCTAGCAAGTGCGTTTGCAGGAGGCAGAACAATGCACAGTTTGTTCAGCAGATTGGAGTAGTCCAAGGGGATGGTGGTCTCCGAAACGAAGAGAGATGTTGCTCCAATGGGGACAGTTATCCAGGAGGGATAAGTCCCGGCTCTCCAGAGGGAGAATCATGTGGGACGGACCTCACATGTTGAGGAGGAGTACCTCAACAAACAATAACTCCACGAAGCTCAATGGATTGAGCAAGCGGCGAGGAGTTGTCGCATGATCTTGCTTGAGAGAATGCATTGGTGGATGCATTACGAGATCAAGTGGGGGAGCAACCCAAAACAACTTAAATGAAGGCACACTTGGAGTCGATATGGAGATCAGACTCAAGGGAGGGCTGACCCATGGAATGGTGGGCGCGAGTGCCACCATCGACTCAATGCAAAAACGAGGAGCAGAGCAACTTGGGTGTAACTTGGCGAAGTACCCAAGCCGCATGAAGGGAGCCAGCATAGAAGTTGGAACATGGAGCAGAGGCACAGTGCTTTCCTTAGATAGAGGTCAAGGACATAAACTCTTGCAGAGGCAAGAGTAAGATCATGTTGTTCCATGGGTCCTTCATTCTAACGGAGTGGACTCATCTTGCATGGTGCCAAAGACGAAGGGAGCTTCTGGGCACATGCACCTTATCTCGGAAAAGCATTTGATGGAGGAACTAAGGCAACTCAATTTGCGGAGGTGAAGTTGGTTTCAGAAGGCCTTAGCACGAGGTAAGAGGACATAGAGGCGGGTACTCTTAAAGAATATGCCACAGTGTTGCAAATCAAGTTGTTGGGCAGGAAGCGGTGCGCAGCAGAGATTGTGCTAGTAGGGGCAGAAGCCCAAGATCCAGACAATGGTGCACTAATTGCAGCGAAGTCGGGGGACTTCGGGAGCTACTAGACGACGGACTGTCCTAGAGCGGTGCTTCATCTAGATGTGACCCAAGAGTGGGTGGATGAAGGTCGATTGCCAAAGGAGCGAACAAAATCGAAGGTGGAAGAGACCCTGCGATATATTGGTAGAGGCCACACATGGAGGGTTCACAATTTGAGTTCATCCCACAAGGATCAGAATGCAATGGAGATGTCACCAGGAGGTGACATGGTGCAGCGGATCGTGGTGGAACAGTTCGTGGTAATGTGATACACACAATCTAGTCCCGTGAGGGACTAGATCATACGGAGGTATGATCGGGAGCTACTGGAAGCTCCACTTCGGTGAACAACACAACGACAAAAAGGGCTATGGATTCAAGGAGTGAAGGTCATGGTACCGCAGAGGCGGGTCTTTCATGCGTGCATCGAATTTTGCATCAGATAAAAACCTTGGTCATCAGCATATGGGGGCTGGGTTCCACCAAGGGAAAAGTTCGAATGCAAGTATCAGTGAGTCCCATGGGAGGGACTTGATCATACAGAGGTATGATCAAAGCAGCTAGAGAGTTGGACTGCTCCAGAGCTCATATTCGCTTAAGGGAGCCCGGCAAGTCAGAGGACAAGGTCGAGTAAGCGAACGTTGCTACCAAGGAAGCTAAGGAGAACAGAATCGGTGCAAACCCTACAACGTGATGGCAGAGGCCATGCATGAGAGTTACAGTCTGTCTTTCCATCGACCAAACAGATTGCTTGGAGAACACAGAGGTGTTGAAGCAGGGGGTCGAAAGGGGCGAGGAAGTGACGACGAGTCCAGAGGGACTTAGCTACCCAAAATCAAGCATCAGTTAGAATGGAGGTGGACTCAAAGGAGTACCACGGAGACATATCTACTGATCATGAAGAAAAGGGATGCAGATGCGAGGCGACGGATAGTAGGGCCATGGGCATGGCAGCGCCATGGTACCGTAGAGGCGGGACTTTCGTGAAAGTCATTGATCCCTTGCTCTCATGGGAGGAGAGCGCTTGGTCGTGAAAGGGGCCGAGGAGGTGGAGCATGCAGAGGCAATCTCCAAGTACCGAGACAAGGCTGAAGGGCAGAGGTCGAGGAACTTCATAAAACCGGTGTCAATGAGCTTCTCATCAAGATAGCCGAAAGTGAAGGACTTCGGGTCATGCAAGAGTGCATAACCAAGGAACGAAGCAAGCAGTACGTGGTGATGTACCTTTGCTACTTAGTGGAGTAGGCGACAGGGTTAATGGAGAAGACGGTACAATCCCAGAGGTGACCAAACCTATGAGAGAATTACTCCAAGTTGGGGTGAAAACTTCCTGCATTCCAGAAGTTCGATGGCATTGAGAAGGTGAATCATAGTAACTAACTCAACGCAAGGAGTGCAAACACTTCAAGTGCTTCAGAAGTGTGAGTAAAGAGCAGGCGAAGGCTAGTAACCAGCTCGATGCATGGAGTACAACCTCGAGGAGGCGGGCGAAGTTAAGTAACCTTTGTCTTCTCAACCCTTAAGAGAATGGGCGAAACCGAGTACCCCAATTCTCTTATCTATCCAGTAGTGGAGCTCTGTACAAGTTCAAAGACCATTCGATGATAATGGAAGATAATAGTTGTTAAATCCTCACCAACGGTGATCAGTGCTATTGAGAGTAGATTGTCTGCTTCATTTCCCAACGAAATACCAATCGAAAGCGGAAGTGATATGAATCTACTTGGATGTGACAACTAAGTGAAAGAAGAGTCAATGAGTAAATTTTGTGGAGGAAGGACCCAAAACTTCATAAGTTTGCGAGATGATGCTCGTTAAAGCTCCAATAAGCATCCACCCAGTTCAAGCAGCATGAAGTATTTGAGAGACTGGCGTAGTAAGGATGGTCTTTTCCTTCATTTGGAGGATCCGCAGGAATCAATAAGGATCAACACAACTCAGCCAACCCCACACCAGAGTCAGAGTCATTGGTGAGTTGAAGCAACATGGCGGATCAAATGTTCGACTACTAAAAAAAAAAACAACAGCGAAGAGCAGCTGGGAGCCAAGAGGCGCATTGCAGCTAGAGCGGAAGATTGGAGACTCAACAAAGGTGAGGAGTTGCAATGTTCACAAAGGCTTCGACGAGGACATCGAAGGAATAAGTGGGGGAGAATGTCACGGACAAACTTCTAAATAGGATGTTTGATGTAATGCTTATGTATGTCCGTGTCTTTTGATATGTTCATGTCTTGTACAACATGTAGAGGGACAACCAAAGGCTTAATAGTCCCATTTTAGTTAGGTTGGTGGCCTCTTTAGGCTTGTAAATAAAGGTTGTGTCATGTGGACACGTGTGAGAGATTCTCGGTCTATAATGGACCATTTTACCCTTTGTTGTGCAACTGTTCAGAGCTTACAAAGTCTGTTTGTAATTTGCATTGTCTATGAAGTGTTTTTCGGAGATGTTTGCTTGTGGATCCCGATTGAGGCATTCTCTCTAACCCGTTCTCTCTTTTGTTGGTCCTAAGGGACAATGGGAGGCTTCGGGGAGGCTGACCTTTCCGGACGGACACGCAAGGGTGCCGCACGACTTAGGCAAAACCAGCTAAGTCCGTGACATATCGGTACCACTATTAGTGCTGGGCAGTACCACCACCTAGTCTGATTGTACAATGGCCTAACACTCTACCATTGGGCGATACCACCACCGATACAATCTCGGAAATTATGCTACTAATGGTTCCACCTATTATGTCATTATTTGAGCCTTTCACTTAGCCCAACACAGTCCAAACTTTAGCCCAATTAGCCTCTAATTGAGTTGACTTAATTTTAACCCAATTACATCTAAAACCTATTTTGATCTAGACAATTATTACAAAGCTAAATTAAATATTGTCCGACATGTCATTGGTTCATCGATACCTCGTCTGATTCTTCAGTGCATCGTCTTCTTTGTGGCCTATTGCCCAATCGGCCAATTGACCTCCGCAACTCCGATTTCTTTAGCGTAATTTTCGCTCTTCTTGGCCCGATGCCCGAACCTATGGCCCGAAGTCTTCTACCGATTCGTCGACCGATCCTCCGGCTCGACGTCTAATCTTCTGACATGTTCCACTCCGGCCCAACATGATTCTTCCTACTTTAATTGTCTCTCCTCGGTTGAAACTTCCTACGTCATTCAAAACACAAATCAGATCATAAATATTATCAATTAATTTATCATCAAAATCTAAAATTCAATAATATAATCATATCATTAAGCGTATAATGATATAATTATTCATGTGCCTAAATAACTCACATACATGGTCAAATGTCAATCAATAAATATAAATATTTATAATTTATCAAAATAAAAAGATAAATAATTACACATATTAAGTAAATTCATAAATATAAACATGATATTGTCACCACGAAATCTGAAATGCCCCAGAATCTACGGAAATTTAGTTTATCAAGAAAGTAACATGTTTCAAGATATGCATAACACTATTTCGTTCAAACATCTATATCAATTATCCTATTTTAAACTTAATTAATTAATCAATCAATTATACATGATAAAACACATCTCATAAATATGGCATTTCACATCTCATCTAATACGAATTAAAAGAACTTTTTTTATTAGTGAGAATTGACTAGCAGACCCGATCTAAGGGATGGGGGAGAGAATCAAAATTTAGAACAAGAAAAAGCAGATCAACCGATTGTAGGATTCCAAATTTGAATAAAAACAAAATCGAAACCAAAGGATAAGTTCATAGCAATTAGGGATCGAAAAATTTAAATTGGCTGACTACCAAACCGAAGAATCATTTAAATCAATATTTTAAATTTTAATTTTAATTTTATCATTCAAATCAATAATCATTACACCTTAAGTCGATTGTATCCTCAAAATGATCATGTTCTTTTTTATAATCATATTTTTAAGTCGATTGCATACTTAAAATGATTATTTTTTTGACACAATCATATCCTCACATCATAAAAGAAAAGGTCATGTCCTTTATGACGATCAAAATTAGATACATCTTCATCAATGTTAGCATCCTAAACTAGGTTGTGCCTCATCTTCAAGTCTGTATTATCTGACTCGACTAAGTCTATTGTTGCTCGATTGATATTAAAAGTAAAAGATACGAAGAATGCCTCCCTTAAAATTGAATTAATAGTCTCCTTGAAATAAAACACAATTAGGTTGAACTCATTTGACTCCAACTTGTGGTGATCTACAACTAAGTGTGTCTCACATGGGAGTGCTCAATGTCACTAAAATTAGATAAAAATGCTTCCCTTTAGTTGAGCATAAAAGGGAAAAAAAAAACATCCTCTTGGAAATTAAACCCAACTAAGGACAAAGACTCATTTATATTGTATTACACATTCACTAGTGATTAAATTAATAACATAAGTTTATAAAAAGAATACTTGTGCATAAAACATAACAGCGAACATAGCATCTCATATCATATCTATCACGACCAATTACATGTGATATAGTTGTCTAGGATAAATAAAAGCATCCAAAAAATATATGATGAAAGCATTTTACATAGCTAAATTGTCCTCTTAATGAAGCAAATAGTTTATTACACCTTAGTGAAGCAAAACATCTCTATGCATATGCACTAGATATAAGTATCAAAATATTTTATGCATCCTAACTAGGTAAAACATATCTCCACACAAAATAAATCCATCTAGAATATAAGTATATCATCTTCTTCCTAATGACGATTGGAAAGATTTTATTGAACTCATCTGATGCATTTTGTTTTTACAAGGAATGAATCGAGATGAGATACAAATCTTTTTTTTTTCTTTAGAAAAATTTTTCTTCCATTGAATTGTGACTCCTAAAATACATCCCTCTAGGTTCTCTATCCTTTTTCAAACTCAAAGATAAAAGAAATATATATATCAATTTCATCATGTCAAATTAATGACCAAAATTATCTATATCAATACCAGAGGCAATAATCAGAGAAGGTAAATTGTTATGTATTTTTAACGTTGTATTTTTTCCTCTTTCATAGAAATGATCGTGCATTTTTTCCTCACCTTTTCATAAGTGATAAAAGAACCCTATGATTATCATGGATCAATAAGAGTTCTGTTGGATTGTTAGATTATAAATGTTCAAGCTTTCATTTTATTAACTCCCTTTAAAACCTTCATCTGTTAACCGATTAATAATTATTGACTAACTTTTGTAAATGAACATTAATGAGACAACTATATATTGAAGGGGCAAGGATAGGTATGTAGAACAGTAGAGGAAGGATCTCCCTTATATTAGGGGCCATTTGCATAAGTAGCTCGAGTATTCCTTCAGACATCGATTATGCACTGAACGCACACAATTTACACGGCTAAGGCAGCTTAGCTATATACACGGCTGGGACATTTCCTCGAGCATATTACAGACACAAGGAACCAACTAAAATAGGCATTTCCTCGAGCAACCCGTTGGTAGTAGAACAAGTCACTCTCGTTGCCTTGTTAAGATATCCATTCTTTATACATATAAAGATAAGACAAGCAACAAATAGCATTAAATCAAAAACCAAAATTCAAAGGTAAGGAGATCATAGGAGAACGGAGAAATCCCTTCAAAAATCCTCATCCAGCTTAAACACATGGATGGCTCCATTACCGTTCAAGCTCGACATCACCGAGGCCTTCTGGTAGTCGCCGACCCTCTTCTCGAAGAAGTTTGTCTTCCCCTGCAGCGAGATGAGCTCCATCCAGTCGAAGGGGTTGGCCGCCCCGTACAACTTGTCGTAACCTAGCGCCCCAAGCAGGCGGTCAGCCACGAACTCGATATACTGACTCATGAGGTCGCCATTCATCCCGACAAGGGCGACCGGCAGGGCATTGCAGACGAATTCCCGCTCGATGTCAACGGCATCGGCAACGATTTCACGGACACGGTACTCGGAGAGCTTGTTGCGAAGAAGACTGTAGAGGAGGCAGGCGAAGTCGCAGTGGAGACCCTCGTCACGGGAGATGAGCTCGTTTGAGAAGGTGAGACCCGGCATGAGGCCTCGCTTCTTGAGCCAGAAGATGGCGCAGAAGGAGCCGGAGAAGAAGACTCCCTCGACGCAGGCGAAGGCAACGAGGCGCTCGGCGAATGAGACAGAGGATTCGATCCAGCGTAGCGCCCACTCGGCCTTGCGGGCGACAGGAGGGACGGTGTCAATGGCATGGAAGAGGCGGGACTTCTCGCCGGGGTCCTTGATGTACGTGTCGAGGAGGAGAGAATACATCTCAGAGTGGATGTTCTCGATAGCGATCTGGAAGCCGTAGAAGGCGCGGGCCTCAGGAAGCTGGACGTCGCGCATGAACCGGGCCGCCAGGTTCTCGAGGACGATGCCATCGGAGGCGGCAAAAAAGGCGAGGACATGGGAGATGAAGTGGTGCTCGTCGGCGGACAGACGATCCTGCCAGTGGGAGAGATCCTGGGACAAGTCCACCTCCTCCGCCGTCCAGAAGGAGGCCACGGCCTTTTTGTAGAACTCCCAGATTGACGGGTAGGTGATGGGAAACATGCAGAACCGGTCCGGATTCTCCGCCAACAGCGGCTCCATCTCACCCTCGTCAACTCCTACCGCTATTACTTCTTGAGCGGCAGCGGCCGGGGGCATCATCGCAGGCATGGTTGGTTGATCGAAAAGGCGAAGATAGAAGCACGCGGTACAGAAGAAAGGCTGGGATTTATTTGGATATGTGAGAGAGGACCGTCGAATATATAGGGAGACAGAGGCGGTGGGGGTGGCGGGAGATTCAAATTTGAAGGGATTTTTGACTTCCAGGGGAAGGAGGAGAGGTGAATGGAGGCACCGATAGTGCGGTTACCGCTAATGCTGGCAGCGGAAGACGCAGGGGCGCGGGCGGTTCGTGGCGGAATATTTTGGAGTCGGGTTAAATAAATGATACCGGACTTATGGATCGCACCTGTGTGACGGGAGATGATCATGGGACCCTTGCTGGGCTCTGCTCCGCGGCAGGAAGGAAGTTAAAAGTGACGGGTAACACGCGAACAGGTGGGAGAAAATATTTTCGAGAAGTTCGCGGGAGGCGAATTGGTTTGGCGGGAATTTCATACGACGGTGGTAACGAGAATTTGGGCCAACCTTTCGCTTCGCGGGAACAGGAAATGTATCGTTGTTTGTGCGAGGAAAAAGAAAGGGGGGGTTGGGGGTGATGGATACACGTGGACCTGTGGCTCGTGGGTTTCCATGTTCAGCGCGTGGATAACGGCAAGTTGGTGACGGGCAGAAACGAGCGCGGACGTGTCAAAAAGATGGACACCTTCTCACACCGACGGGTCTCGCCAATAACAAACCAGGTAGGTGGTTGAGTGAGTACAGAGGAAATGCACGGATGACCTCTGTCAAAGACAGCGGGTTGACCATATACCGGCGCTGCTGCTGCTGCTGCCGCCGCCATTCCACGTGTGGTTTAGTTTGTTCTCTGAGCACTATTTTGATTCTTATGTTGATTTCTTTTTCCACCGAGCAGAAGCTTCCATTCATACAAACTCAGAATTTAAATAGAGCCTCGAGTTAGAAGTAAAATCCGAGGGATAATCTTTTCGCTGTAAGAGTCAAAGTTATGGTAACGAGCAAACTTAAATTGACACCATTTGACAACACAAAAAACATGATATTTCGGAAGATGAGTTCAATTCTTCCGGAAGTACGTGGAAAAAGAGGTAATTGGAAGAATTGTGAATTTTCGTTGAATTTTTAATAAGTATATAAAATAATATGTTACCTAATTTATATAAGATATTCCGGTGATATTATCATTTTCAAGGAAGTAATTGGGTTCATAGTAAACACAACTATCTTGAGATGTGTTAGTGAGCTCACCCTATGGCGTCAGAGCTCTAAATTACATAGCAACAATAAATCCTCTTCAAAACGTTCAGTTTGTGTCTTTTCCTAAGACATCAGTTAATATATCATTATACAATTTATAGGTTTCATGTTGAATTACGTATGACAATGTTTTATACGTTGTGATGAATATAAAAAAGATATTCATTCTGTTCCTTACCAACAAGATATTTAAGAATCATTATTAAATTATATGATCCAATTAAATTAAGATTAAAAACTATTAAATATCTAATTAATTTCTGATTATAATTATAAATTATTGGTCAATAGGAAATCCATTGGAATATAACCTAGACGAGGAATTCTCTTAATTATCCTTAGACTCTCCTAAATAGTGATAGAATCTCAAAAAATATAATTATCATATATCATCACATTTGATATCGCTTATATCTCTTCTCTCACCCTCATTTCTCCTTAGTCCATCCATCGAAATGAAGGTCCATGAAAATAAGACTTTATGATAATTAGTCAAAGTCTTAACAAGTCAGACTAACCAATATCTTCTATAATTAAAATATCAATCATATCATAAGTTTTAACCATAGGACTATGCTAGGATGATTGGTAGCATACCATACCATTATAATTGTTATGTATAAGATGCCTAGTTTTGAGATTATCAAGTATTATATAATATGCTACATTTATATTATATTATCAAGTAAATTTTAAATAAAAGAATATACTATGTTACATCATCAATATATATATATATATATATATATATATATATATATATATATATATATATATATATATATTGCATGCGTCAATCGGGTGCATCGAATCTCATATAAGGGAAGATTCACCACTCAGGATGAAAGTAGAAATCAACACACTGGACATTTGGTGATGACCTCAACTCTCGACCCACGGGAATGATACCCAAATTCATATTACCATATTAACTAGCTGGATAACTAACAACATTATGTTGATCGACCGAATATATGAATCATGACAACTAGTTCTAATGTTTTCATCGAGAAGTAGTGCAACCAAGTGCATAAAACTTGGAGGGGAAGACTCCTCAAATAGTAATGCAACATAAAAGTTTAAACTATAAGCATAAAAATCATTTGTATTCAAAACCTAATATCAAATAACAATAAATTTAATTTATAATATGTACTTTTCGAGACCAAGTTTTTATTAGATATGCTGGTGCATTGTCATCGGATCTGAAAGTTATAGCGATGCTGATTTACAAGGAGAACCAGACTCATCTTCTCCTCTCTTTCTATTCTTTACATGATCACTATAAGCGATGAATTATGGACAAAGGGGAGATAAGAGAATATCTATAATCTTTCAATGGCTGATTTACATGAGTAAGGGGAGATAAGAGAAGATATATAATTGCTCAATAATATTATGTGTCCTCATCTCCTCTAATCTACGTATTCACATATCCATGTATCCTTATTTAGTCCCTATGATGTGTTAGGATCAAGAGCGACACTAGGGGGGTGAATTAGTACAGCGAAAAAATTATTAGTTTTGAATATTTTTTACTCGTTGAAAGCAATCTCGGAAAATGACCTGCGTGTTTGCTCGTAGAGTAGTGAAAGCCACGTAAGGAGAAAGTGAAGCAATTGCAAATAAATGATAATAATAGAAATACAAACCATAATTTAGAGTGGTTTGGTTGTTGTGACCTACATCCACTTCGGATTCCTCCTCTGTCGAGGTCACCGGTGTCCACTAATGGTTTTCCTTTAATAGGTGAGATAACTCTTACAAGCCTTACTCCTTTTTTTTGGATGATTACAAAGCTAAGAGAGAGAAGGGAGAACTCTTCTCACTTTTACAACACTTTAACATCCTAAAAATTCAAAATTATGTTAACACATTCATTCCTTTTCATGCAAAAAAATGTGAGGTATCTATAGGCCTCAGTGGCTTCAGAATTGGAGCCAAAAAGTATCACATCCTCGGATTTTGGGATACTGACGGTACCATCGCCATTATTGGGTAGTACCACTGCTTGACACCTGACACTGGGTGATACGATCGCTTGACAGAGCTCGGAGACCAAGCTCTAGCGGTACCACCAATGGCAGTATTAACTACCGACGGTACCACTGCCCAGAACATTTGGGAGACCGAGTCCTAAGTAGTGCCACCACCGACCGTGGTTTCAGGTGCTAAATGGGCTGTTCAATCTGGCCCAATTCACCCCTATTAAGGGCCCAGTTGGCCCCTGACTGAGTTAGTAGGATTACCTCCCGATCGTAATTCAACTAATGTTCTAACTATGATTAAGGCAAGCAATTAGTCTGGTATGTCGATATTTCTTTCGGCGAACTTCTTGGCGAGTCTTTCGGTGAGCTTTCAGCGAACTCCCGACGAACTCTCGGTGATCTTCCAACGAACTCACGGTGATCTTCCGATGAGCTCTCGGCGATCTTCCGACAAGCTTCTGGCGAACTCCCGATAAACTCTCGGCGATCTTTAAACGAACTCTTGGCGAGCTCCCGACGCACTTCCAGTACATCGTCCAAATCTTCAACTCTAGTCCATTATCTGCTTTATGCCTTACTACTATCGTAGTTAATCCTGCACACTTATCTCAACACATAGATTCGGTCAAATAATTTACTAATTGATTTCATCATCAAAATCTGAGATTCAACATGATATTATCTTTTTAAGACAAGGAGAGGATCTAGAATAAGTAATTAGGAGAGTTCCTCCCATCAAGATCATCTTCTACGGAATTTTTGTTGAATCTCGGATTTTGATGATGAAGTCAATTGTCATTTGTTGTCTAATCTATGTGTTGAGATAAGTGTGCAGGATTAACTACGATGAAAGTTAGACAAGCAGCAGGAGTTGCGCCGGAGTCAAGTTCATAATCACGTTGGGAGTTCGAGAGTTCGACGGAAGTTCGGACGGTCGTCGGAGGTTCTGCGAGAACAGATCCGAGAAGTCCAGAAGCTTGCCAAGTGAAGCTCATCGGAACTTGCCAAGTGGATCGTCGCAAAGTCTAGGAGTTTGCCGGAAGTCCGCAGGAGCATCACCGAGGGTTCATCGGATGATTGACGGAAGTTCGCCGGAAACTCGCCGGAAGAAGCGATTGACGCACCGAAGCAAAGCTGCAGAAATTGTCTTAGATTTAATCGTAGTTAGCACATTGATTAAGTTGGAAAATGGGAGGTGATCCCATTGGCTTAATCTTGGGGCAATTGGGCCCCTGAAATACTGAAATTGGGCCGAATGGAGATAACCATTCGGACCCTGATTGCACCAGGAGGTGCAACCGCCCAGGCCAGGAGGTGGCACCGCCTGGGCTAAGTCTCCCAGCAAGACTGGGTGGTGCAACCACCCCAGCCAGGAGATGGCACCGCCTGAGCTCAGTCTTCGAGCAAGACTGGGCGGTGCAACCTCCCTGACAGAGAGGTGGCACCGCCTGAGCTCGGTCTTCGAGCTCTGGCAGAGAGGTGCAACCGCCTTAGTCAAGAGGTGGCACCGCCTGGGGCTCAGTCTCCGAGCCAGACTCAGGCGGTGCAACCGCCCCTGACAGAGAGGTGCAATCGCCTGGGCTCAGTCTTCGAGCTCTGCCAGGCGGTGCAACCTCTCCAGTCAAGAGGTACAACCGCCTGATCCCGGAATTTCGGGATTTGATCGTTTTGAGCTCCAAATTTGAATTGGGTCGGGGCCTATAAATACCCCACCCATTCAGCACTGAAAAGATACAGACCTACACTGAAATCTTGATCTTTTCTGTGATTCTAAGAGCTCAAAAGTGTTGTAAAGCCTTTAAGTCTCCTCCTTCTGTTCTTCAAGTTTTGAGTTGTAAAGTGAGGAGAGAAATGTCTGTAAAGGTTGTCTCCTGAGCCTGTCAAAAGAAGAGAAACTGTAAAAGGGCAGTTGGCCTTCGCCTATTGAAGGAAGGCCTCTAGTTAACGTCGGTGACCTCGTCGGTGGAGGAAGCCAAAAGTGGAGTAGGTCAAGACTGACCGAACCACTCTAAATCTCTGGTTTGCGTTTATTTTGAGCACTTTATCATTACTGCAAACCTCCTTCATAACTACTGCTCTCTGCGCTTTTACGAACAAGTTCTAAGTGCTGTTCTTTCCGAATCTGCATTCAGACGTAAATCGGTGTTTTCGTACATTATAGTTTACGTTTACGTTTTGATTCTGCAAAACTGTCTTCTGCGCCTTCACGAACAAGTTTCTAAGTGCTGATCTGTCCGAATCTGCTTTCAGACGTAAACCAGTGTTTTCGTACGATATTTACATTGCAGTTTACGTTTACGCCTTGATTATGCAAAACTGTCTTCTGCGCTTTTACGAACGAGTTTCTAAGTTCAGATCCCTTTGAAACTGTGTCTAGACGTGAAATTGCGTTTAGACGTAAAACTGCCCAAACTGTGTTTAGACGTTTTAGACGTAAACTAAGTTTAGACGTAAATCTGTGTTTAGACGTAAATCTGCGTTTAGACGTAAATCTGCATTTAGACGTAAAACTACGTTTAGATGCAAACTACGTTTAAACGTAAAACTGCGTTTTAGACGTAAACTGAGTTTAGACGTAAATCTGCGTTTAGACGTAAATCTGCGTTTAGACGTAAAACTGCGTTTAGACGCAAACTGCATTTAAACGTAAATTGTGTTTAGACGTAAACTGCGTTTAGAAGTAAAACTGCACTTAATCTTAAGTAATCTTAAAATCGGCTTTTACATCGGAATCATTTTTATCGAACGAACGCGGCTTTCATTTTTAATCGCTGAAAGATTTCCGCTGCACTAATTCACCCCCCCCCCCTCTTAGTGCTCTCGATCCTAACAATTGGTATCAGAGCAAGGTTAACTCTCTAACGGATTAAAACCCAAGAGAAATGGCATACGCCGGAAACCAAGAGGGGCATTCTATTACGCGTCCACCCATGTTCAATGGGACGGACTACACCTACTGGAAGACCCGAATGAGGATCTTTCTTATTTCTATGGATTTTGAATTGTGGAATCTTGTCGAAAACGGATTTTCGAAGTCTTCTCTTCCAATGATCGATTGGAATGATTTGGAGAAGAAGGCTTTCGCTCTTAATGCAAAGGCTATGAATGCCTTATTTTGTGCACTTGATAAAAACGAGTTTAATCGTGTTTCAACTTGTGGAACTGCATTTGATATTTGGCACACACTCGAAGTGACCCATGAAGGCACAAGTAGAGTAAAAGAGTCAAAAATCAATTTGCTGTTACATTCTTTCGAACTTTTCCGGATGAAACTGAGTGAAACCATTGGCGACATGTTTACCCGTTTCACGGATGTCGTCAACGGTCTAAAAGGACTCGGAAAGAGCTTTTCGGATTTTGAGCTTGTTAATAAGATACTAAGATCCCTTCCTAAGAGTTGGGATCCTAAAGTCACGGCTATTCAAGAGGCAAAAGATCTGCGAAATTTCCCTCTTGAAGAATTAATCGGGTCATTAATGACCTACGAAATGACTTGTAAAGCTCATGAAGAGCAAGAAGACATCATTCCAAAGAACAGGAAGGATATGACACTCAAAACTTCTGAAGATCACTTGAGAGAAAACTCAAGTGATGAGGACTGTGACGATGACTTGGCACTTCTAACTAGAAAATTTAAAAAATTCATTAAAAGAAACAAGTTTAAGAATGATACTAAAAATAAACTTGAACCCAAGAAGGATCAAGTTATCTGCTATGAGTGCAAAAAGCCGGGACACTACAAGAGTGATTGTCCCCAAGCCAAAAAGAGAACAACAAAGAAGAAGGCGCTCAAAGCAACATGGGATGATTCGAGCGCATCTGAGGAAGAGGAGTCCAACACCGAGCAAGTTGCTCATTATGCCTTAATGGCTATCGGAGAGGAGGTAACAAATTCATTAAATGCTGATTTATCTTTCGATGAATTATTAAATGCTTTCAATGACTTATTTGACGAATGCAAGAGTATCAGTAGAAAATATAAATTGCTGAAAAAGGTGCATGATAGTCTTACTTGTGAGTTTGATAAGTTAAAAGTTGAACATCATGATAGTTTAAATTCATGTATCAAATGTCATGATTTAGAAACTTTCCAAAAAGAAAACCTGCTACTCAAGGACACCTTGAAGAAATTCGAGGTTGGTAGCAAGTCATTGAACATGATCCTTGCAAACAAGGGTCACGTTCCAAAAAGAAGTGGAATTGGATTTGTGAGAAGTCCTCACCTAAATCCAACCACTTTTATAAAAGGCTCCATCTTACATATTTAACACCAAGCAAAATGTAACTTCTGTTGCAAATTTGGACACAAGACACATAGTTGTCCATTCAAGAAAATATGTCCAAACAAATTGATTTGGGTTCCTAAAGGAACCATGACAAATTCTATGCAACATGATAGGAAATGTAGATCTATTTGTGAGGCATCCAAAAGCAAATGGGTACCTAAAAATCATCCCTTCCTATAAAACCATTAAAATTTTAGGCTGGAGCAAGAAATAATATTCTGCTCCTTGATTCTCGATAGTCATAAACCAAGAGTCAAAAAGGAACTCGCAACACTAAAGTAACAAGTGAAAGTTATGAAATCACAAATGCGATTGGGATACAACCTTATTAGAAACATATGATTCCCAAATTCACATATCCCCTTGATCTTCGAACTCGTCAACTCTATCATCTACGAATTAATTCTTGTATCATGAAGAAACTAAATATGTCATGATCTTAAAAGGGATACCAAACAAACTATCAACATACGTACGACATACGCACGTTAAAAGGTCTATCTTACAAGAGCTTCTTCCTTAAATAAAAACTCATACGAAATCACGTAAGAAACGTTAATTGCTCTTAAATGAAAAACTCTCCTCAAGGCAAAGGCTCCCTGATCAAATCACATTAGGTGCTCACTGGCTGCAAGCGGTGGCACCTCTCCAGCTAGCGGTGGCACCTCCAGCTACCACAGGTTGCCAGCGGTTGCACCGCTCCAGCCAGAGGTGCAACCGCCCGCAATTCTGCCTTTTTAAACCCACGCTAGGGCCGGCGGTAGAACCGACCCCAACTCACTCCCATTTCCTCCTCTACTCTTCCAAGTCTCCTCCATTCTCATTTCACTCCTCTAAACCTTCCAAATACCTCCCATTTCGGAGCAAAACATCAAGAATCCTTCCTTCTCTTGAAGATTTCACAAAGGTACTCTCTAAGAAGCCCTTAAATTCTGTTTTGTTCTTCATTTACTCTTGCTCATCATCATCCCTCTAAACAGCAGTAGTTATGGGATCTAGAAGATCCTCAAGAGACAAGGGAAAGAGGAGATTAGTAGAAGAGTTTGATTTAACCCTTTTCGATTCAAAAAACCATGCTGAAAAATTTCCCTCTTTCGAACTTAGAAGTATCAATAAGGGAAAATACGTAGATCTAAATGAACTAAGAGACTTAGAGACTATCCAATGGTTTGCAAACCTAGATCTACTTTCAATCTTGCAGATTAAAGAACCCATCTATCCTAGGCTAGTTAGATTATTTTATAATAACATACAAATAGATGATGAAGAAAGGATGTCCACCTATCTTTTAGGACAACACATCTCAATCACTGATAGGTTCATTTGTGATATGATAGGCATTCCCATAAAAAGCATAGGACTCTACTTTAGAGGATCATGGGATGATGAAAGTATTGGAACATCCTATGTTGAAGCATTAGGAACAATCTTTGCCAATCCAAACATAGCATTGGTTCCTAAAAGTTGTGAACATCTACTGCCTTTGAACACTAAGATACTTCATCATATCATGACTAGTATAATTCTTCCTAAACAATACCATCATGATGAAGTAAGTCAATTAGAATTAGGAACTATGTACTTAATCATGAAGGGACATGACATCTGTCTTGGTTATCTTATCCAACAAAACATGTTAGAATTATCTAAGAAAGATATGATGCTCCCATATGGTGGTATAATCACAAAATAATGAAAGCTTACGACATTCTAATACCACCAGAAGAAGAAGTAATGAAAGCAGATAGATTCAGCATAATAAACAAAAATCTACTTCACCGACTAAGATGTTACTATAGAAACGGTAACTGGGTTAGAATCCCTAGAAGGACTGATCACCCTCAACCTGAACCAGAACCGGAAACACCAGTATTTAGGGGTACCCAATCTCCTCCGACCCTTCCCTTTGAGGAAACACATCCAGTTGAGCAAACTCATACATCCATCGAAGAAATTGGGATTCGAATGGATCGATTCGAACAGAGACAAGAACGGATTAAACAACGACAAGATCAAATCCTATCTGAGCTGCAGCAAATTCATAGTCAATTTGTCTCCTTTTTTAGACACTTTAATTTTTCACCTCATCAATGAACTTGTTGAACACCTGTTGTTGTTGTAAACTTCTTATGTTACTCACTTCTGATGTGCTGGCTGTAAACATCTATCTTGCGCCTTGTGGTAAAAGTTATCTCAGATTTTTATGGTATCATTACTGGTTGGTATGTGATGTGTCCAAATTAAGAATGTTGTGCTTTGAAACTAAAAGTTTTGAAAACCTTGTGGCTTGATTTTACTCGAAGAGAATTAGGAATGTTGATATGTCCGAATAGATAAACTTGCTAAAATTATTTTTCGGACTATATTGAATTATCAAATCACTTGATTGCCATGTTTCTATGTGAAAATCTGCAACAAAATCTTGTCCGAATGCATCTTATTTATTCGAATGCTATAAAACAGATTTTCTCGTACACTTTCATGAATAAATTTGATGAAGTGATGTGTATGTATTCCATCCTGCAAAATCCTTACGTATATAACAAAAAGGGGAAGAAGTATTTAAAGCAATCTTTGTAAAATTCCTCTATAAGCTTGCTAATATTATTTTCCTGGTATCATAATTACTATGCTTTTTGTTGATGACGAAGGGGGAGAAATATATGAATTGATAAACACTGCTATGATTATGCCATCCTTGCATCACCAAGAAATATATGAACATGTGCTAAAGTTTGCATTATGCCCTGAGTTGATATCTTATCATGTGAAGAAAATGCAAAACTTGCTAGAATATTTCAAATGTGTGCATCATGTAATAGTGCTTCACAGCTTTATATAATAATGTTCAAACTACATGATGAATAGTTACAAGCACAATCATACAAACTTGATGATGTATGTCAAGCCTTGACATCATCTTTGAAGAGATACATCATGAGTATCATGATGGGATTATTGATAAGTTTAACTGATCTAACTTATCAATACGTCACTTGAATTCTTGGGTCTTGAATTCAAGGTTGACTTATCTCAACTATGGCATATAGACAGGGGGAGTTAAGGATAACTCCATTATCAATTGATTGTCATCATCAAAAAGGGGGAGATTGTTGAATCTCGGATTTTGATGATGAAGTCAATTGTCATTTGTTGTCTAATCTATGTGTTGAGATAAGTGTGCAGGATTAACTACGATGAAAGTTAGACAAGCAGCAGGAGTTGCGCCGGAGTCAAGTTCATAATCACGTTGGGAGTTCGAGAGTTCGACGGAAGTTCGGACGGTCGTCGGAGGTTCTGCGAGAACAGATCCGAGAAGTCCAGAAGCTTGCCAAGCGAAGCTCGTCGGAACTCGCCAAGTGGATCGTCGCAAAGTCCAGGAGTTTGCCGGAAGTCCGCAGGAGCATCACCGAGGGTTCATCGGATGATCGACGGAAGTTCGCCGGAAACTCGCCGGAAGAAGCGATTGACGCACCGAAGCAAAGCTGCAGAAATTGTCTTAGATTTAATCGTAGTTAGCACGTTGATTAAGTTGGAAAATGGGAGGTGATCCCATTGGCTTAATCTTGGGGCAATTGGGCCCCTGAAAGACTGAAATTGGGCCGAATGGAGCTAACCATTCGGACCCTGATTGCACCAGGAGGTGCAACCGCCCAGGCCAGGAGGTGGCACCGCCTGGGCTAAGTCTCCCAGCAAGACCGGGCGGTGCAACCGCCCCAGCTAGGAGGTGGCACCGCCTGAGCTCAGTCTTCGAGCAAGACTGGGCGGTGCAACCTCCCTGACAGAGAGGTGGCACCGCCTGAGCTCGGTCTTCGAGCTCTAGCAGAGAGGTGCAACCGCCTTAGTCAAGAGGTGGCACCGCCTGGGGCTCAGTCTCCGAGCCAGACTCAGGCGGTGCAACCGCCCCTGACAGAGAGGTGCAACCACCTGGGCTCAGTCTTCGAGCTCTTCCAGGCGGTGCAACCTCTCTAGTCAAGAGGTACAACCGCCTGATCCCGGAATGCCGGGATTTGATCGTTTTGAGCTCCAAATTTGAATTGGGTTGGGGCCTATAAATACCCCACCCATTCAGCACTAAAAAGATACAGACCTACACCGAAATCTTGATCTTTTCTGTGATTCTAAGAGCTCAAAAGTGTTGTAAAGCCTTTAAGTCTCCTCCTTCTGTTCTTCAAGTTTTGAGTTGTAAAGTGAGGAGAGAAAGGTCTGTAAAGGTTGTCTCTTGAGCCTGTCAAAAGGAGAGAAACTGTAAAAGGGCAGTTGGCCTTCGCCTATTGAAGGAAGGCCTCTAGTTGACGTCGGTGACCTCGTCGGTGGAGGAAGCCAAAAGTGGAGTAGGTCAAGACTGACCGAACCACTCTAAATCTCTGGTTTGCGTTTATTTTGAGCACTTTATCATTACTGCAAACCTCCTTCATAACTACTGCTCTCTGCGCTTTTACGAACAAGTTCTAAGTGCTGTTCTTTTCGAATCTGCATTCAGACGTAAATCGGTGTTTTCGTACATTACAGTTTACGTTTACTTTTTGATTCTGCAAAACTGTCTTCTGCGCCTTCACGAACAAGTTTCTAAGTGCTGATCTGTCCGAATCTGCTTTCAGACGTAAACTAGTGTTTTCGTACGATATTTACATTGCAGTTTACGTTTACGCCTTGATTCTGCAAAACTATCTTCTGCGCTTTTACGAATGAGTTTCTAAGTTCAGATCCCTTTGAAATTGTGTCTAGACGTGAAATTACGTTTAGACGTAAAACTGCCCAAATTGTGTTTAGACGTTTTAGACGTAAACTGAGTTTAGACGTAAATCTGCGTTTAGACGTAAATCTGCGTTTAGACGTAAATCTGCGTTTAGACGTAAAACTGCGTTTAGACGCAAACTACGTTTAAATGTAAAATTGCGTTTTAGACTTAAACTGAGTTTAGACGTAAATCTGCGTTTAGACGTAAATCTGCGTTTAGACGTAAAATTGCGTTTAGACGCAAACTGCATTTAAACGTAAATTGTGTTTAGACATAAACTGCGTTTAGAAGTAAAACTGCACTTAATCTTAAGTAATCTTAAAATTGGCTTTTACATCGGAATCATTTTTATCGAACGAACGCAGCTTTCATTTTTAATCGCTGAAAGATTTCCGCTGCACTAATTCACCCCCCCCCCCCCTCTTAGTGCTCTCGATCCTAACAATTTTACCATAATTAAACTTCCTTTATATTTGTCGATAACCATAATCAGAATCCAATCATATTCATAATTAGATAGGGTTGGTGTAATTACATATTACCCCATATAGTTAACTATTGTTAGCATCCTGGTCCTTATACTTTAAGAAGTAGCATTGAGATCCATACACTTACGAAAGTAGAATATTTAACCCCAATTCTTCTTACGTTGTTAACTTCGTCAATGGAAAAAATCGCATGTATTGTCACATGAAAAAAAAAAATATAAATGAAAAGGATAAAAATATAATTTTATTATTTTTTAATTAATTATTTTATATCTATTTCTTACCCTAACCGATTACTCTTCCTCTCCTCTTTCCGAACTACTTCTCATCGCTCGCCCACTGCACCCGATCGACCTGCACCATTCGACCATTGTTGCTCCTGCACCACTTGACCGTCACAGCACTTGCAACACTTGCCACTATCACACCTACATCGCTTGCTGCCACTACTCCTACACCACTCAATCACCACCTCTCTTGCATCGCTTCACTTCACTGCACCAAATGTGCTCAACCGCTGCAGCTCATGCACCGCTCGAACACCACCTCTCTTGCACCACTTGAACACCACCTCTCCTGCACCACTCGCCATAGCCACACTAGACCTACTCAACTACTACAGCTCCTGCACTGCTCGATTGTTGCACCTGCACCGCTCGACCATCACACCTACACCGCTCGTCTCCATCACACCAGACCTAGCTAGCCCGCTACACCCTGCGTCCATCACACCTACTCACCCATCACCCTATCATCCTTGCCCTGGTCGACGGTGGTCTCGTCATCATGAGAGAAGCTTATTACTTGTTTATCTCCACTTCTATCGTGGTGCTCCCACTATTAGGTATAACTCATTAGGTATAACACTGACAGAATCATTCGGTCGGTAAGTTCTTGGAACTCATTAGGTATAACACTGACAAGAATCAAAGATCAGAGTGCAATGGCCCTAAGCAACATTGTTCATTAGGTATAACTCACTAGGATCCCTTTTATTTTCTAAGATTTGAATATTGTTTTATTGAGTTTGTCCAGTAAGAGTCAAATAGGGGTTTATTTGAGATTTATTTATTAGGAGTCCAAGTCCTGATGGGCTCGGGGGTAAAACTCTATAAATATGGATGTATATATTTCTTTTAATCTATCTATGAATTATTATTATAATCTTTTGGTAAACTCTAGGAGACCGATCCCCTCGAAGTGATCAAGGAGGCTAATCCTTTCAAAGTGATAATTCCTTTTCTTTCTTTTTTTCTATGATAAAACCCTAGAGTCTTATCATCTGGTATCAAAGCCAGGTTCGTCGGTGTTCCCATTGCAATTTCTTACATCACTTCATCGTCGACAACAACCCCCGCAGCCTTAGCCCTCGACCACTTGCGATCCCTCAACGCTCTTACCCCACGCAACGACATAAATAGGCAAATCCCCCTCCATTGCCTCCTCACACCTTCTACTGCAACCATCGATCGTTGCTGCTTCCTTCTTTCTTTGCTATCGACATCGACAGCAGTCACCATGGCCTCAACCCTCAACCGCTCATGATCCCTCAACATCACCAGCATCTCACCCACAGTGCGACAAAAACAGAGCATTACTACCAACCGCACCGCCATCGCTGCTCTCGGCCCTCGACAACACTACTCTTAGCGTCATGATCATCACTACCTCCTAGCCATGCCTTCAACACTACCTCGGGTCGATGCCAGCCTCGGCAGCTACTTCTAGCCGTGCCGTCGTGCGACCATCAAACCTTCTACCGCAACCATTGATCGTTGCTACATCTTTCTTCGCTATCAGCATCGGCAGCAACCTCAATAGCTACTTTTAGCCACGCCGCCAACCAGCGAACCACCCCTCATCGCCCTTGGCCAGGATCACTATCACCTATACCAATCGCATGGTCACTAGTGTCCCGTCCCGTCGACGGTACTACCTCCCAACGACCATAGTGAGCCCTCAACAGTACTGCTCCTAACCGCACCACCATCTCTTTTTCTGCCTCCTAATCGTCGGTAGCAGCGACCCTCCACTCCTATAGTGCTACCATCGATTGGCGTCATAGCAGCAGCACTGAATAGAGCAATGCTGATGCCCTTGATCCGACACCAAAGCCATGAGTTGGGGATTATAGATCTGCAAGCCTATGTAATGGCTTCCAATAACTCAGTAAAAGCCTAACTAGAAGCCTTAAAAACTATAATTGAGAACCCTTAATGATTTCAAAAAGAGCCTAGTAGAGAGCTTCAACAAGTTTTAGCAAGATGAAAGTTCTAGTCTTACATTAAACCGATCTGGAGACATAGGAAAAATGAACCAAGAATAGGACACAAGCTACCCACACATGAAGGTGGAATTCCCAAGATGGGAAGATGGAGATCTGACCAGCTGGATCTCTAGGATAGAAAATTTTTTCCATTTTCATAAAACTCCAAAAGAATCTAAGGTAGAAATAGCTTCAATCCAACTAGATAGAGATGCAATCCAATGATATGATTAGTACGAAACCTACCACGGGGTCCCCTCGTGGGAGCAATTCAAGAGAGGACTTCTCGCAAAAATGTTGATAGGCAGCTCACAAAAATTTACTAGATTTTTATAGTGCTAGAATATCATAGCAGATTTGAACGATTATCAAATCAAGCCAGAGATTGGTCAGAACGATAATTGGTGAAACATTTATCGAAGGACTTATTCCAGATATTCAGTGTAAAGTCAAAACTCACCAACCTTGCATGAGGAAAAATTAAGTAGGGAGAATCATTGAAATAGAAGTGATAACAAACAGATGATCAGTAAGCCACCTGTCCCATCTATTCCCAACCGAAATCCTAACTCCTGAAGATTAACCCGAGAAGAACTCAAGGAAAGATCAGTGAAAGGTTTATGCTGGCACTATGATGAAAAGTGAAGTAAGGAGCACTGATATAAACAAGGTCAATTTCTGATGATTGAACCAACTAGGGAGGAACCAAAAGCTAATAATGTGGACTTTGATAATAAAGGTATGGATTTTGATAAACAAGTTGAACCTATCATACATACAATGCATGTAGTAGCTGGCTACTCTATGCTATGTTGAATCTCGGATTTTGATGATGAAATCAATTATAAATTGTTAGATCTAATCTATATATTGAGAAAAGTGTGCAGGATTAACTACGATAGTAGTAAGACACAAAGTAGGTATTGTGCTGGAGTCAAGATCGAGATCTCGTTAGGAGTTCAAGAGTTCATCGGAAGTCCGAACATTCGCCGAAAGTTCTGCCGGAACCAACTGAGAAGTCTAGGAGCTTGCTAAAGAAGCTCGTCGGAACTTACCAAGAAGATCGTCGTAAAGTTCAGGAGCTTGCCGGGAGTCCGCTGGAACATTGTCGGCAGTTCGTCGGAAGTTCGCCGGAAGAGCTATTAACGTACCGGAACAAGATGCTTTGTCAATTGTCTTAATTATTGTAGTTAGTCTGTAAATTAAGTTACGATTGGGAGGTAATCCCACTAACTTAGCTAGGGGCCAACTGGGCCCTTAATAGGGCTGAATTGGGCCGGATTAAACAACCCATTAAGCCCCTAAAATCATGGCCGACGATGGCATCGCTTGGGAGACCCATTCTCCCAGGTGGTCTAGGCGATGGTACCGCCCATATTGGGCGGTGGTACCACTGGTAGTTAATGCTGCCAGCGGTGGTACCGTCCCTGGAAGGCGGGGGTATCGTTAGAGCTCGGAGACAACAAGATGCTTTGTCAATTATCTTAATTATTGTAGTTAGTTTGTAAATTAAGTTAGGATTGGGAGGTAATCCCACTAACTTAGCTAGGGGCCAACTGGGCCCTTAATAGGGCTGAATTGGGCCGAATTGAACAACCCATTCAGCCCCTAAAATCATGGCCGACGGTGGCATCACCTGGGAGACCCATTCTCCCAAGTGGTCTAGGCGATGGTACCGCCCAAACCAGGCGGTGGTACCATTGGTAGTTAATGCTACCAGCGGTGGTACCACCCTTGTCAGGTGGGGGTACTGTCAGAGCTCGGTCTCCGACCTCTATAAGGCGGTGGTACCGCTCAGTGTCAGATTGTAGGCGGGAGTACTGCCCAATAATGACGGTGGTATCGCCAGTACCCCGAAATCCGAGGATGTGACACTTTTTAGCTCCAATTTTGAAGCTGTTGGGGTCTATAAAAACCCCACCCTTTCCTGTATGAAAGTGCACAAAAATGTTTAACATATTCTTGAATCTCTAGGGTGTTAATTGTTGTAAAAGTGAGAAAGAGTACTCCCCTCCCTCTCTTAGCTTTGTAAACATCCAAGAAAGAAGAGTGAGGCTTGTAAGGGTTATCTCCTAAACCTGGAAAAAGAAGAAAGAGTTGTAAAAGGTGGTTGGTCTTCGCCTATTGAAGGAAGACCTTTAATGGATACCGGTGACCTCGACGGAGGAGGAATCCGAAAGTGGATGTGGGTCACAATGACCGAACCACTTTAAATTCTGGTTTGCATTTCATTTGTGCAATTTACATTACTACAAACCTCCTTAATATTCTCTTTGTAATTTTACAAAAGCTTTCAAATTCAATTTCTTTCCGAAATGGATTGAATCGAAATGAATATTTTTCGGAATCGAGTTTAATTAGGAAAGTTTTTCGCTACACTAATTCACCCCCCCCTCTTAGTGCGGCTCTTGATCCTAACAATTGATATCAAAGCACGGTTCACTCTCATTTAGTTTAAAACCCAAGAGAGATGACATTTGTCGGCAACCAAGAGGGTCATTCAATTACACGTCCACCCATGTTCAATGGGACGTATTACACATATTCGAAAACTAGAATGAGGATCTTCCTAATTTCAATGGATTTTAAATTATAGAATATTATAGAAAATGGGTTTCAAAAGTCCTCTTTTCGAATGAACGATTGGAATGAGTTAGAGAAGAAGACTTTTGCTTTAAATACCAAAGCTATGAATGCTTTGTTTTGTGCTTTAGATAAAACAAGTGCAATCGTGTGTCTATTTGTGAAACGACTTTTGATATTTGACACACACTCAAAGTGACTCATAAAGGCACTAGTAGAGTGAAGGAGTCGAAAATTAATCTTTTAGTGCATACTTATGAGTTATTTCGGATGAAACCGAGTGAGACCATTGGAGACATGTACACCTGATTTATGGATGTCGTCAATGGTCTAAAAGGACTTGGTAAAAGTTTCTTGGATTTTGAACTTGTTAATAAAATTTTAAGATCTCTTCCAAAGAGTTGGGACCCTAAAGTAACAATCATTCAAGAGGCTAAGGACTTAAATAACTTTCCTCTCGAAGAACTAATCGGGTCACTTATGAGATGACTTGTAATGCTCATGAAGAGCTTGAGAACAACCTTCCAAAGAATAGGAAGGATATATCACTAAGAACTCAAGAAGACCACTTGAAAGAAATTCAAGTGATGAGGACTTTGATGATGACTTGGCACTCTTGACAAGAAAGTTCAAAAAATTCATAAAAAGGAATAAATTTAAAAATGATACTAAAAATAAATTTAAACCCAAGAAAGATCAAGTGATATGTTATGAATGCAAGAAGCCGGGACAACAAGAGCGAATGTCCCCTAGCAAAGAAGAAGCAACCAAAGAAGAAGAAAGCTCTTAAAGCAACATAAGACGACTCAAGTGCATCTGAAGAAGAGGAGCCAACCAACACCGAGCAAGTTGCTCACTACACACTAATGGCTATTGGAGATTAGGTAACAAGTTCATTAGACGCAAAATTATCTTTCGATAAGCTTTTAAGTACTTTTCATGAATTGTTTGATGAATGCAGAACCTTGAGTAAAAAGTATAAATATTTGAAAAAGGAACATGCTTCTCTTATTAGCGATTTTGATAGACTAAAAATTGAGCATGATGATAGTTTAGCTTCCTGCACAAAATGCCATGAAGTAGAAACATTTAGAAAGGAAAACTTGCTACTCAAGAAACCTTAGAAAAGTTTGAGATTGGTAGCAAGTCCTTGAACATGATCCTTGCCAACAAGGGTCACGTTCATAGAAAAGGCGGAATCAGATTTGTGAGTAGCTCTCACCAAAATCTAACCACCTTTGTTAAAGGTCCTACTTTACATGTTTTACCCTGAAACAAATGTAACTTTTGTTACAAATTTGGGCATATAGCTTATCATTGTCCATTTAAGAAATGTAGTCCACACAAATTGATTTGGGTTCCTAAAGGAACCATAAAGAACTCCATACAAAATGATAAGTTAAGCCAATCGATTTTTGAGGCACCCAAGGTCAAATGAGTACCTAAAAATTATCCTTTTTTGTAGAAATATTTATTATCACAAGCTAAGAGCAAGTGATGGTACCTTGATAGTAGATGCTCAAGACATATGACTAGAGATCCATCTCAATTCTCTAAGCTCACTAGCATAGATGAAGGATATGTCACCTTCGGAGACAACAACAAGGGTAAAATTATTAGCAAAGGAACCACATGTAACAAATCTAACTTCTTTATTAAAGATGTGTTGTTAGTTGATAGCTTAAAACATAACCTTTTGAGCATTACTCAATTGTGTGATAAAGGATATATCGTTAGATTTGAATCTAATGCTTGCATTATTGAAAAACCACACAAAAACACATCTATGATTGCCTTAAAATAAAATAATGTATACACTATCGACATTGATGATCTTTGTAATGAAATGTGCTTTTCGGTTTTGAATGATTGTGCTTGGCTTTGGCATAGGAGATTAGGTCATGCTAGCATGAAACTAATCTCTCAAATCTCATCTAAAGAACTTGTATGAATTTGATGTTTATCTTTTCCGAACTTTCTCGATTCTTTAAAACTCTCATGAAACTATTTCATAAATAAGGCTTTCATGAAATCTGAAATATGAACCTACTAAGTTTCAAAGTTTTAATGAGAAATGGATTTGATTTATGAAGGTTTATTAATGGAATTTCTCTTTCATATGATGCTTCTTTCATATAAATTCTTCCTTACTCTTCTTTTATATCAAAGTTTTAATGAGAAATGGATTTGATTTATGAAGGTTTATTAATGGAATTTCTCTTTCATATGATGCTTCTTTCATATAAATTCTTCCTTACTCTTCTCATAAAAGAAGAAGTTTTATGAATTTTTAAGTACGAGATGATCACTTGCAAGAATGAGGATTTGATTTCACATGAATATTTTGATCCTTTTTCATGAATCCCTTCTTTTTGTCAAAATTGAAACATGATTTAATGAAACTTATTTTTGACTTAGTTCAAATCATTTCACAAATTTGGTTCTTAATGGATTTCCTCCTTACTTTCCTTCCTCTCCTTCATGCAAATGTTTTGATGACAAAGGGGGAGAAGTTGATGGAATCTATCGATTTATTGTTGATAACTTTTGATGTTTTTGAATGTTATCATGCAACGATGCAATATCAATTGAATAAGTTAGTGAACCATGCTTGAATTTTACCACACTTGCATTGGTGAATGGTTCTCATTTTTATTGATGACAAAGAGGGAGAAATGATATGTTAAATTGATGACAAAATTGGCATTGTAAATGTATGCAATGTATCCTATCGTAAATGCTTACTTGTATGTGTTGTGTATGCTTGAAATATTATTGGAATCGTCATAAACATTGCAATGTATCGCAAATGCTTGAAACATATCAAAATGTACTTCACATGCATTATAGATAAATGTCATTCAGTATGATAAGATATCTTGAGTTTAGCTTGCTATTTTATAATTGATATCTTGCCATGGAATGATGAATTGCTATCTATGTCATATTGCTATTTGAAATGATGATTGTCTATCATTAGATTTAAAAATGGATGTCAGACCTTGACATCATTTTTTGATAAATACGTGGCATCGTATTTTGAGAATGTTAAATCATGATAGGAATCATGATGCGCATGTTGATAAGTTTAAATAAACTTAACTTATCGGTTTGATACTTAAATTCAAATGCCTTGAATTCAAGAATGTATTTTCTCAAAATATGGCATATAAATAGGGGGAGTTAAGGATAACTCCGTCATCAATTGATTGTCATCATCAAAAAGGAGGAAATCAATTATAAATTATTATATCTAATCTATATGTTAAGAAAAGTGTGCAGGATTAACTACAATAGCAGTAAGACACAAAGCAGGTGTTGTGCCGGAGTTAAGATCAAGATCTCGTTGGGAGTTCAAGAGTTCGTTGGAAGTCCGGACATTTGTCGGAAGTTCTGTCGGAGCTAACTAAGAAGTCCAGGAGCTTGCCAAAGAAGCTCATCGGAACTCGCCAAGAAGATTGTCATAAAGTTCAGGAGCTTGCTGGGAGTCCGCCGCAACATTGCCGGTAGTTCGTCGGAAGTTCGTTGGAAGATCGTCGGAAGCTCGCCGGAAGAGCTATTGACGTATGGGAACAAGATGCTTTATCAATTATCTTAATTATTATAGTTAGTCCATAAATTAAGTTAGGATTGTGAGGTAATCCCACTAACTTAGCTAGGGGCCAACTGGGCCCTTAATAGGGCTGAATTGGGCCGGATTAAACAACCCATTAAGCCCCTAAAATCATGGCCGACGATGGCATCGCTTGGGAGACCCATTCTCCCAGGTGGTCTAGGCGATGGTACCGCCCATATTGGGCGGTGGTACCACTGGTAGTTAATGCTGCCAGCGGTGGTACCGTCCCTGGAAGGCGGGGGTATCGTTAGAGCTCGGAGACAACAAGATGCTTTGTCAATTATCTTAATTATTGTAGTTAGTTTGTAAATTAAGTTAGGATTGGGAGGTAATCCCACTAACTTAGCTAGGGGCCAACTGGGCCCTTAATAGGGCTGAATTGGGCCGAATTGAACAACCCATTCAGCCCCTAAAATCATGACCGACGGTGGCATCAACTGGGAGACCCATTCTCCCAAGTGGTCTAGGCGATGGTACCGCCCAAACCAGGCGGTGGTACCATTGGTAGTTAATGCTACCAGCGGTGGTACCACCCTTGTCAGGTGGGGGTACTGTCAGAGCTCGGTCTCCGACCTCTATAAGGCGGTGGTACCGCTCAGTGTCAGATTGTAGGCGGGAGTACTGCCCAATAATGACGGTGGTATCGCCAGTACCCCGAAATCCGAGGATGTGACACTTTTTAGCTCCAATTTTGAAGCTGTTGGGGTCTATAAAAACCCCACCCTTTCCTGTATGAAAGTGCACAAAAATGTTTAACATATTCTTGAATCTCTAGGGTGTTAATTGTTGTAAAAGTGAGAAAGAGTACTCCCCTCCCTCTCTTAGCTTTGTAAACATCCAAGAAAGAAGAGTGAGGCTTGTAAGGGTTATCTCCTAAACCTGGAAAAAGAAGAAAGAGTTGTAAAAGGTGGTTGGTCTTCGCCTATTGAAGGAAGACCTTTAATGGATACCGGTGACCTCGACGGAGGAGGAATCCGAAAGTGGATGTGGGTCACAATGACCGAACCACTTTAAATTCTGGTTTGCATTTCATTTGTGCAATTTACATTACTACAAACCTCCTTAATATTCTCTTTGTAATTTTACAAAAGCTTTCAAATTCAATTTCTTTCCGAAATGGATTGAATCGAAATGAATATTTTTCGGAATCGAGTTTAATTAGGAAAGTTTTTCGCTACACTAATTCACCCCCCCCTCTTAGTGCGGCTCTTGATCCTAACAATTGATATCAAAGCACGGTTCACTCTCATTTAGTTTAAAACCCAAGAGAGATGACATTTGTCGGCAACCAAGAGGGTCATTCAATTACACGTCCACCCATGTTCAATGGGACGTATTACACATATTCGAAAACTAGAATGAGGATCTTCCTAATTTCAATGGATTTTAAATTATAGAATATTATAGAAAATGGGTTTCAAAAGTCCTCTTTTCGAATGAACGATTGGAATGAGTTAGAGAAGAAGACTTTTGCTTTAAATACCAAAGCTATGAATGCTTTGTTTTGTGCTTTAGATAAAACAAGTGCAATCGTGTGTCTATTTGTGAAACGACTTTTGATATTTGACACACACTCAAAATGACTCATAAAGGCACTAGTAGAGTGAAGGAGTCGAAAATTAATCTTTTAGTGCATACTTATGAGTTATTTCGGATGAAACCGAGTGAGACCATTGGAGACATGTACACCTGATTTATGGATGTCGTCAATGGTCTAAAAGGACTTGGTAAAAGTTTCTTGGATTTTGAACTTGTTAATAAAATTTTAAGATCTCTTCCAAAGAGTTGGGACCCTAAAGTAACAATCATTCAAGAGGCTAAGGACTTAAATAACTTTCCTCTCGAAGAACTAATCGGGTCACTTATGAGATGACTTGTAATGCTCATGAAGAGCTTGAGAACAACCTTCCAAAGAATAGGAAGGATATATCACTAAGAACTCAAGAAGACCACTTGAAAGAAATTCAAGTGATGAGGACTTTGATGATGACTTGGCACTCTTGACAAGAAAGTTCAAAAAATTCATAAAAAGGAATAAATTTAAAAATGATACTAAAAATAAATTTAAACCCAAGAAAGATCAAGTGATATGTTATGAATGCAAGAAGCCGGGACAACAAGAGCGAATGTCCCCTAGCAAAGAAGAAGCAACCAAAGAAGAAGAAAGCTCTTAAAGCAACATAAGACGACTCAAGTGCATCTGAAGAAGAGGAGCCAACCAACACCGAGCAAGTTGCTCACTACACACTAATGGCTATTGGAGATTAGGTAACAAGTTCATTAGACGCAAAATTATCTTTCGATAAGCTTTTAAGTACTTTTCATGAATTGTTTGATGAATGCAGAACCTTGAGTAAAAAGTATAAATATTTGAAAAAGGAACATGCTTCTCTTATTAGCGATTTTGATAGACTAAAAATTGAGCATGATGATAGTTTAGCTTCCTGCACAAAATGCCATGAAGTAGAAACATTTAGAAAGGAAAACTTGCTACTCAAGAAACCTTAGAAAAGTTTGAGATTGGTAGCAAGTCCTTGAACATGATCCTTGCCAACAAGGGTCACGTTCATAGAAAAGGCGGAATCAGATTTGTGAGTAGCTCTCACCAAAATCTAACCACCTTTGTTAAAGGTCCTACTTTACATGTTTTACCCTGAAACAAATGTAACTTTTGTTATCATTGTCCATTTAAGAAATGTAGTCCACACAAATTGATTTGGGTTCCTAAAGGAACCATAAAGAACTCCATACAAAATGATAAGTTAAGCCAATCGATTTTTGAGGCACCCAAGGTCAAATGAGTACCTAAAAATTATCCTTTTTTGTAGAAATATTTATTATCACAAGCTAAGAGCAAGTGATGGTACCTTGATAGTAGATGCTCAAGACATATGACTAGAGATCCATCTCAATTCTCTAAGCTCACTAGCATAGATGAAGGATATGTCACCTTCGGAGACAACAACAAGGGTAAAATTATTAGCAAAGGAACCACATGTAACAAATCTAACTTCTTTATTAAAGATGTGTTGTTAGTTGATAGCTTAAAACATAACCTTTTGAGCATTACTCAATTGTGTGATAAAGGATATATCGTTAGATTTGAATCTAATGCTTGCATTATTGAAAAACCACACAAAAACACATCTATGATTGCCTTAAAATAAAATAATGTATACACTATCGACATTGATGATCTTTGTAATGAAATGTGCTTTTCGGTTTTGAATGATTGTGCTTGGCTTTGGCATAGGAGATTAGGTCATGCTAGCATGAAACTAATCTCTCAAATCTCATCTAAAGAACTTGTATGAATTTGATGTTTATCTTTTCCGAACTTTCTCGATTCTTTAAAACTCTCATGAAACTATTTCATAAATAAGGCTTTCATGAAATCTGAAATATGAACCTACTAAGTTTCAAAGTTTTAATGAGAAATGGATTTGATTTATGAAGGTTTATTAATGGAATTTCTCTTTCATATGATGCTTCTTTCATATAAATTCTTCCTTACTCTTCTTTTATATCAAAGTTTTAATGAGAAATGGATTTGATTTATGAAGGTTTATTAATGGAATTTCTCTTTCATATGATGCTTCTTTCATATAAATTCTTCCTTACTCTTCTCATAAAAGAAGAAGTTTTATGAATTTTTAAGTACGAGATGATCACTTGCAAGAATGAGGATTTGATTTCACATGAATATTTTGATCCTTTTTCATGAATCCCTTCTTTTTGTCAAAATTGAAACATGATTTAATGAAACTTATTTTTGACTTAGTTCAAATCATTTCACAAATTTGGTTCTTAATGGATTTCCTCCTTACTTTCCTTCCTCTCCTTCATGCAAATGTTTTGATGACAAAGGGGGAGAAGTTGATGGAATCTATCGATTTATTGTTGATAACTTTTGATGTTTTTGAATGTTATCATGCAACGATGCAATATCAATTGAATAAGTTAGTGAACCATGCTTGAATTTTACCACACTTGCATTGGTGAATGGTTCTCATTTTTATTGATGACAAAGAGGGAGAAATGATATGTTAAATTGATGACAAAATTGGCATTGTAAATGTATGCAATGTATCCTATCGTAAATGCTTACTTGTATGTGTTGTGTATGCTTGAAATATTATTGGAATCGTCATAAACATTGCAACGTATCGCAAATGCTTGAAACATATCAAAATGTACTTCACATGCATTATAGATAAATGTCATTCAGTATGATAAGATATCTTGAGTTTAGCTTGCAATTTTATAATTGATATCTTGCCATGGAATGATGAATTGCTATCTATGTCATATTGCTATTTGAAATGATGATTGTCTATCATTAGATTTAAAAATGGATGTCAGACCTTGACATCATTTTTTGATAAATACGTGGCATCGTATTTTGAGAATGTTAAATCATGATAGGAATCATGATGCGCATGTTGATAAGTTTAAATAAACTTAACTTATCGGTTTGATACTTAAATTCAAATGCCTTGAATTCAAGAATGTATTTTCTCAAAATATGGCATATAAATAGGGGGAGTTAAGGATAACTCCGTCATCAATTGATTGTCATCATCAAAAAGGAGGAAATCAATTATAAATTATTATATCTAATCTATATGTTAAGAAAAGTGTGCAGGATTAACTACAATAGCAGTAAGACACAAAGCAGGTGTTGTGCCGGAGTTAAGATCAAGATCTCGTTGGGAGTTCAAGAGTTCGTTGGAAGTCCGGACATTTGTCGGAAGTTCTGTCGGAGCTAACTAAGAAGTCCAGGAGCTTGCCAAAGAAGCTCATCGGAACTCGCCAAGAAGATTGTCATAAAGTTCAGGAGCTTGCTGGGAGTCCGCCGCAACATTGCCGGTAGTTCGTCGGAAGTTCGTTGGAAGATCGTCGGAAGCTCGCCGGAAGAGCTATTGACGTATGGGAACAAGATGCTTTATCAATTATCTTAATTATTATAGTTAGTCCATAAATTAAGTTAGGATTGTGAGGTAATCCCACTAACTTAGCTAGGGGCCAACTGGGCCCTTAATAGGGCTGAATTGGGCCGGATTAAACAACCCATTAAGCCCCTAAAATCATGGCCGACGATGGCATTGCTTGGGAGACCCATTCTCCCAGGTGGTCTAGGCGATGGTACCGCCCATATTGGGCGGTGGTACCACTGGTAGTTAATGCTGCCAGCGGTGGTACCGTCCCTGGAAGGCGGGGGTATCGTTAGAGCTCGGAGACAACAAGATGCTTTGTCAATTATCTTAATTATTGTAGTTAGTTTGTAAATTAAGTTAGGATTGAGAGGTAATCCCACTAACTTAGCTAGGGGCCAACTGGGCCCTTAATAGGGCTGAATTGGGCCGAATTGAACAACCCATTCAGCCCCTAAAATCATGACCGACGGTGGCATCAACTGGGAGACCCATTCTCCCAAGTGGTCTAGGCGATGGTACCGCCCAAACCAGGCGGTGGTACCATTGGTAGTTAATGCTACCAGCGGTGGTACCACCCTTGTCAGGTGGGGGTACTGTCAGAGCTCGGTCTCCGACCTCTATAAGGCGGTGGTACCGCTCAGTGTCAGATTGTAGGCGGGAGTACTGCCCAATAATGACGGTGGTATCGCCAGTACCCCGAAATCCGAGGATGTGACACTTTTTAGCTCCAATTTTGAAGCTGTTGGGGTCTATAAAAACCCCACCCTTTCCTGTATGAAAGTGCACAAAAATGTTTAACATATTCTTGAATCTCTAGGGTGTTAATTGTTGTAAAAGTGAGAAAGAGTACTCCCCTCCCTCTCTTAGCTTTGTAAACATCCAAGAAAGAAGAGTGAGGCTTGTAAGGGTTATCTCCTAAACCTGGAAAAAGAAGAAAGAGTTGTAAAAGGTGGTTGGTCTTCGCCTATTGAAGGAAGACCTTTAATGGATACCGGTGACCTCGACGGAGGAGGAATCCGAAAGTGGATGTGGGTCACAATGACCGAACCACTTTAAATTCTGGTTTGCATTTCATTTGTGCAATTTACATTACTACAAACCTCCTTAATATTCTCTTTGTAATTTTACAAAAGCTTTCAAATTCAATTTCTTTCCGAAATGGATTGAATCGAAATGAATATTTTTCGGAATCGAGTTTAATTAGGAAAGTTTTTCGCTACACTAATTCACCCCCCCCTCTTAGTGCGGCTCTTGATCCTAACAATTGATATCAAAGCACGGTTCACTCTCATTTAGTTTAAAACCCAAGAGAGATGACATTTGTCGGCAACCAAGAGGGTCATTCAATTACACGTCCACCCATGTTCAATGGGACGTATTACACATATTCGAAAACTAGAATGAGGATCTTCCTAATTTCAATGGATTTTAAATTATAGAATATTATAGAAAATGGGTTTCAAAAGTCCTCTTTTCGAATGAACGATTGGAATGAGTTAGAGAAGAAGACTTTTGCTTTAAATACCAAAGCTATGAATGCTTTGTTTTGTGCTTTAGATAAAACAAGTGCAATCGTGTGTCTATTTGTGAAATGACTTTTGATATTTGACACACACTCAAAGTGACTCATAAAGGCACTAGTAGAGTGAAGGAGTCGAAAATTAATCTTTTAGTGCATACTTATGAGTTATTTCGGATGAAACCGAGTGAGACCATTGGAGACATGTACACCTGATTTATGGATGTCGTCAATGGTCTAAAAGGACTTGGTAAAAGTTTCTTGGATTTTGAACTTGTTAATAAAATTTTAAGATCTCTTCCAAAGAGTTGGGACCCTAAAGTAACAATCATTCAAGAGGCTAAGGACTTAAATAACTTTCCTCTCGAAGAACTAATCGGGTCACTTATGAGATGACTTGTAATGCTCATGAAGAGCTTGAGAACAACCTTCCAAAGAATAGGAAGGATATATCACTAAGAACTCAAGAAGACCACTTGAAAGAAATTCAAGTGATGAGGACTTTGATGATGACTTGGCACTCTTGACAAGAAAGTTCAAAAAATTCATAAAAAGGAATAAATTTAAAAATGATACTAAAAATAAATTTAAACCCAAGAAAGATCAAGTGATATGTTATGAATGCAAGAAGCCGGGACAACAAGAGCGAATGTCCCCTAGCAAAGAAGAAGCAACCAAAGAAGAAGAAAGCTCTTAAAGCAACATAAGACGACTCAAGTGCATCTGAAGAAGAGGAGCCAACCAACACCGAGCAAGTTGCTCACTACACACTAATGGCTATTGGAGATTAGGTAACAAGTTCATTAGACGCAAAATTATCTTTCGATAAGCTTTTAAGTACTTTTCATGAATTGTTTGATGAATGCAGAACCTTGAGTAAAAAGTATAAATATTTGAAAAAGGAACATGCTTCTCTTATTAGCGATTTTGATAGACTAAAAATTGAGCATGATGATAGTTTAGCTTCCTGCACAAAATGCCATGAAGTAGAAACATTTAGAAAGGAAAACTTGCTACTCAAGAAACCTTAGAAAAGTTTGAGATTGGTAGCAAGTCCTTGAACATGATCCTTGCCAACAAGGGTCACGTTCATAGAAAAGGCGGAATCAGATTTGTGAGTAGCTCTCACCAAAATCTAACCACCTTTGTTAAAGGTCCTACTTTACATGTTTTACCCTGAAACAAATGTAACTTTTGTTACAAATTTGGGCATATAGCTTATCATTGTCCATTTAAGAAATGTAGTCCACACAAATTGATTTGGGTTCCTAAAGGAACCATAAAGAACTCCATACAAAATGATAAGTTAAGCCAATCGATTTTTGAGGCACCCAAGGTCAAATGAGTACCTAAAAATTATCCTTTTTTGTAGAAATATTTATTATCACAAGCTAAGAGCAAGTGATGGTACCTTGATAGTAGATGCTCAAGACATATGACTAGAGATCCATCTCAATTCTCTAAGCTCACTAGCATAGATGAAGGATATGTCACCTTCGGAGACAACAACAAGGGTAAAATTATTAGCAAAGGAACCACATGTAACAAATCTAACTTCTTTATTAAAGATGTGTTGTTAGTTGATAGCTTAAAACATAACCTTTTGAGCATTACTCAATTGTGTGATAAAGGATATATCGTTAGATTTGAATCTAATGCTTGCATTATTGAAAAACCACACAAAAACACATCTATGATTGCCTTAAAATAAAATAATGTATACACTATCGACATTGATGATCTTTGTAATGAAATGTGCTTTTCGGTTTTGAATGATTGTGCTTGGCTTTGGCATAGGAGATTAGGTCATGCTAGCATGAAACTAATCTCTCAAATCTCATCTAAAGAACTTGTATGAATTTGATGTTTATCTTTTCCGAACTTTCTCGATTCTTTAAAACTCTCATGAAACTATTTCATAAATAAGGCTTTCATGAAATCTGAAATATGAACCTACTAAGTTTCAAAGTTTTAATGAGAAATGGATTTGATTTATGAAGGTTTATTAATGGAATTTCTCTTTCATATGATGCTTCTTTCATATAAATTCTTCCTTACTCTTCTTTTATATCAAAGTTTTAATGAGAAATGGATTTGATTTATGAAGGTTTATTAATGGAATTTCTCTTTCATATGATGCTTCTTTCATATAAATTCTTCCTTACTCTTCTCATAAAAGAAGAAGTTTTATGAATTTTTAAGTACGAGATGATCACTTGCAAGAATGAGGATTTGATTTCACATGAATATTTTGATCCTTTTTCATGAATCCCTTCTTTTTGTCAAAATTGAAACATGATTTAATGAAACTTATTTTTGACTTAGTTCAAATCATTTCACAAATTTGGTTCTTAATGGATTTCCTCCTTACTTTCCTTCCTCTCCTTCATGCAAATGTTTTGATGACAAAGGGGGAGAAGTTGATGGAATCTATCGATTTATTGTTGATAACTTTTGATGTTTTTGAATGTTATCATGCAACGATGCAATATCAATTGAATAAGTTAGTGAACCATGCTTGAATTTTACCACACTTGCATTGGTGAATGGTTCTCATTTTTATTGATGACAAAGAGGGAGAAATGATATGTTAAATTGATGACAAAATTGGCATTGTAAATGTATGCAATGTATCCTATCGTAAATGCTTACTTGTATGTGTTGTGTATGCTTGAAATATTATTGGAATCGTCATAAACATTGCAACGTATCGCAAATGCTTGAAACATATCAAAATGTACTTCACATGCATTATAGATAAATGTCATTCAGTATGATAAGATATCTTGAGTTTAGCTTGCAATTTTATAATTGATATCTTGCCATGGAATGATGAATTGCTATCTATGTCATATTGCTATTTGAAATGATGATTGTCTATCATTAGATTTAAAAATGGATGTCAGACCTTGACATCATTTTTTGATAAATACGTGGCATCATATTTTGAGAATGTTAAATCATGATAGGAATCATGATGCGCATGTTGATAAGTTTAAATAAACTTAACTTATCGGTTTGATACTTAAATTCAAATGCCTTGAATTCAAGAATGTATTTTCTCAAAATATGGCATATAAATAGGGGGAGTTAAGGATAACTCCGTCATCAATTGATTGTCATCATCAAAAAGGAGGAAATCAATTATAAATTATTATATCTAATCTATATGTTAAGAAAAGTGTGCAGGATTAACTACAATAGCAGTAAGACACAAAGCAGGTGTTGTGCCGGAGTTAAGATCAAGATCTCGTTGGGAGTTCAAGAGTTCGTTGGAAGTCCGGACATTTGTCGGAAGTTCTGTCGGAGCTAACTAAGAAGTCCAGGAGCTTGCCAAAGAAGCTCATCGGAACTCGCCAAGAAGATTGTCATAAAGTTCAGGAGCTTGCTGGGAGTCCGCCGCAACATTGCCGGTAGTTCGTCGGAAGTTCGTTGGAAGATCGTCGGAAGCTCGCCGGAAGAGCTATTGACGTATGGGAACAAGATGCTTTATCAATTATCTTAATTATTATAGTTAGTCCATAAATTAAGTTAGGATTGTGAGGTAATCCCACTAACTTAGCTAGGGGCCAACTGGGCCCTTAATAGGGCTGAATTGGGCCGGATTAAACAACCCATTAAGCCCCTAAAATCATGGCCGACGATGGCATCGCTTGGGAGACCCATTCTCCCAGGTGGTCTAGGCGATGGTACCGCCCATATTGGGCGGTGGTACCACTGGTAGTTAATGCTGCCAGCGGTGGTACCGTCCCTGGAAGGCGGGGGTATCGTTAGAGCTCGGAGACAACAAGATGCTTTGTCAATTATCTTAATTATTGTAGTTAGTTTGTAAATTAAGTTAGGATTGGGAGGTAATCCCACTAACTTAGCTAGGGGCCAACTGGGCCCTTAATAGGGCTGAATTGGGCCGAATTGAACAACCCATTCAGCCCCTAAAATCATGACCGACGGTGGCATCAACTGGGAGACCCATTCTCCCAAGTGGTCTAGGCGATGGTACCGCCCAAACCAGGCGGTGGTACCATTGGTAGTTAATGCTACCAGCGGTGGTACCACCCTTGTCAGGTGGGGGTACTGTCAGAGCTCGGTCTCCGACCTCTATAAGGCGGTGGTACCGCTCAGTGTCAGATTGTAGGCGGGAGTACTGCCCAATAATGACGGTGGTATCGCCAGTACCCCGAAATCCGAGGATGTGACACTTTTTAGCTCCAATTTTGAAGCTGTTGGGGTCTATAAAAACCCCACCCTTTCCTGTATGAAAGTGCACAAAAATGTTTAACATATTCTTGAATCTCTAGGGTGTTAATTGTTGTAAAAGTGAGAAAGAGTACTCCCCTCCCTCTCTTAGCTTTGTAAACATCCAAGAAAGAAGAGTGAGGCTTGTAAGGGTTATCTCCTAAACCTGGAAAAAGAAGAAAGAGTTGTAAAAGGTGGTTGGTCTTCGCCTATTGAAGGAAGACCTTTAATGGATACCGGTGACCTCGACGGAGGAGGAATCCGAAAGTGGATGTGGGTCACAATGACCGAACCACTTTAAATTCTGGTTTGCATTTCATTTGTGCAATTTACATTACTACAAACCTCCTTAATATTCTCTTTGTAATTTTACAAAAGCTTTCAAATTCAATTTCTTTCCGAAATGGATTGAATCGAAATGAATATTTTTCGGAATCGAGTTTAATTAGGAAAGTTTTTCGCTACACTAATTCACCCCCCCCTCTTAGTGCGGCTCTTGATCCTAACAATTGATATCAAAGCACGGTTCACTCTCATTTAGTTTAAAACCCAAGAGAGATGACATTTGTCGGCAACCAAGAGGGTCATTCAATTACACGTCCACCCATGTTCAATGGGACGTATTACACATATTCGAAAACTAGAATGAGGATCTTCCTAATTTCAATGGATTTTAAATTATAGAATATTATAGAAAATGGGTTTCAAAAGTCCTCTTTTCGAATGAACGATTGGAATGAGTTAGAGAAGAAGACTTTTGCTTTAAATACCAAAGCTATGAATGCTTTGTTTTGTGCTTTAGATAAAACAAGTGCAATCGTGTGTCTATTTGTGAAACGACTTTTGATATTTGACACACACTCAAAGTGACTCATAAAGGCACTAGTAGAGTGAAGGAGTCGAAAATTAATCTTTTAGTGCATACTTATGAGTTATTTCGGATGAAACCGAGTGAGACCATTGGAGACATGTACACCTGATTTATGGATGTCGTCAATGGTCTAAAAGGACTTGGTAAAAGTTTCTTGGATTTTGAACTTGTTAATAAAATTTTAAGATCTCTTCCAAAGAGTTGGGACCCTAAAGTAACAATCATTCAAGAGGCTAAGGACTTAAATAACTTTCCTCTCGAAGAACTAATCGGGTCACTTATGAGATGACTTGTAATGCTCATGAAGAGCTTGAGAACAACCTTCCAAAGAATAGGAAGGATATATCACTAAGAACTCAAGAAGACCACTTGAAAGAAATTCAAGTGATGAGGACTTTGATGATGACTTGGCACTCTTGACAAGAAAGTTCAAAAAATTCATAAAAAGGAATAAATTTAAAAATGATACTAAAAATAAATTTAAACCCAAGAAAGATCAAGTGATATGTTATGAATGCAAGAAGCCGGGACAACAAGAGCGAATGTCCCCTAGCAAAGAAGAAGCAACCAAAGAAGAAGAAAGCTCTTAAAGCAACATAAGACGACTCAAGTGCATCTGAAGAAGAGGAGCCAACCAACACCGAGCAAGTTGCTCACTACACACTAATGGCTATTGGAGATTAGGTAACAAGTTCATTAGACGCAAAATTATCTTTCGATAAGCTTTTAAGTACTTTTCATGAATTGTTTGATGAATGCAGAACCTTGAGTAAAAAGTATAAATATTTGAAAAAGGAACATGCTTCTCTTATTAGCGATTTTGATAGACTAAAAATTGAGCATGATGATAGTTTAGCTTCCTGCACAAAATGCCATGAAGTAGAAACATTTAGAAAGGAAAACTTGCTACTCAAGAAACCTTAGAAAAGTTTGAGATTGGTAGCAAGTCCTTGAACATGATCCTTGCCAACAAGGGTCACGTTCATAGAAAAGGCGGAATCAGATTTGTGAGTAGCTCTCACCAAAATCTAACCACCTTTGTTAAAGGTCCTACTTTACATGTTTTACCCTGAAACAAATGTAACTTTTGTTACAAATTTGGGCATATAGCTTATCATTGTCCATTTAAGAAATGTAGTCCACACAAATTGATTTGGGTTCCTAAAGGAACCATAAAGAACTCTATACAAAATGATAAGTTAAGCCAATCGATTTTTGAGGCACCCAAGGTCAAATGAGTACCTAAAAATTATCCTTTTTTGTAGAAATATTTATTATCACAAGCTAAGAGCAAGTGATGGTACCTTGATAGTAGATGCTCAAGACATATGACTAGAGATCCATCTCAATTCTCTAAGCTCACTAGCATAGATGAAGGATATGTCACCTTCGGAGACAACAACAAGGGTAAAATTATTAGCAAAGGAACCACATGTAACAAATCTAACTTCTTTATTAAAGATGTGTTGTTAGTTGATAGCTTAAAACATAACCTTTTGAGCATTACTCAATTGTGTGATAAAGGATATATCGTTAGATTTGAATCTAATGCTTGCATTATTGAAAAACCACACAAAAACACATCTATGATTGCCTTAAAATAAAATAATGTATACACTATCGACATTGATGATCTTTGTAATGAAATGTGCTTTTCGGTTTTGAATGATTGTGCTTGGCTTTGGCATAGGAGATTAGGTCATGCTAGCATGAAACTAATCTCTCAAATCTCATCTAAAGAACTTGTATGAATTTGATGTTTATCTTTTCCGAACTTTCTCGATTCTTTAAAACTCTCATGAAACTATTTCATAAATAAGGCTTTCATGAAATCTGAAATATGAACCTACTAAGTTTCAAAGTTTTAATGAGAAATGGATTTGATTTATGAAGGTTTATTAATGGAATTTCTCTTTCATATGATGCTTCTTTCATATAAATTCTTCCTTACTCTTCTTTTATATCAAAGTTTTAATGAGAAATGGATTTGATTTATGAAGGTTTATTAATGGAATTTCTCTTTCATATGATGCTTCTTTCATATAAATTCTTCCTTACTCTTCTCATAAAAGAAGAAGTTTTATGAATTTTTAAGTACGAGATGATCACTTGCAAGAATGAGGATTTGATTTCACATGAATATTTTGATCCTTTTTCATGAATCCCTTCTTTTTGTCAAAATTGAAACATGATTTAATGAAACTTATTTTTGACTTAGTTCAAATCATTTCACAAATTTGGTTCTTAATGGATTTCCTCCTTACTTTCCTTCCTCTCCTTCATGCAAATGTTTTGATGACAAAGGGGGAGAAGTTGATGGAATCTATCGATTTATTGTTGATAACTTTTGATGTTTTTGAATGTTATCATGCAACGATGCAATATCAATTGAATAAGTTAGTGAACCATGCTTGAATTTTACCACACTTGCATTGGTGAATGGTTCTCATTTTTATTGATGACAAAGAGGGAGAAATGATATGTTAAATTGATGACAAAATTGGCATTGTAAATGTATGCAATGTATCCTATCGTAAATGCTTACTTGTATGTGTTGTGTATGCTTGAAATATTATTGGAATCGTCATAAACATTGCAACGTATCGCAAATGCTTGAAACATATCAAAATGTACTTCACATGCATTATAGATAAATGTCATTCAGTATGATAAGATATCTTGAGTTTAGCTTGCAATTTTATAATTGATATCTTGCCATGGAATGATGAATTGCTATCTATGTCATATTGCTATTTGAAATGATGATTGTCTATCATTAGATTTAAAAATGGATGTCAGACCTTGACATCATTTTTTGATAAATACGTGGCATCGTATTTTGAGAATGTTAAATCATGATAGGAATCATGATGCGCATGTTGATAAGTTTAAATAAACTTAACTTATCGGTTTGATACTTAAATTCAAATGCCTTGAATTCAAGAATGTATTTTCTCAAAATATGGCATATAAATAGGGGGAGTTAAGGATAACTCCGTCATCAATTGATTGTCATCATCAAAAAGGAGGAAATCAATTATAAATTATTATATCTAATCTATATGTTAAGAAAAGTGTGCAGGATTAACTACAATAGCAGTAAGACACAAAGCAGGTGTTGTGCCGGAGTTAAGATCAAGATCTCGTTGGGAGTTCAAGAGTTCGTTGGAAGTCCGGACATTTGTCGGAAGTTCTGTCGGAGCTAACTAAGAAGTCCAGGAGCTTGCCAAAGAAGCTCATCGGAACTCGCCAAGAAGATTGTCATAAAGTTCAGGAGCTTGCTGGGAGTCCGCCGCAACATTGCCGGTAGTTCGTCGGAAGTTCGTTGGAAGATCGTCGGAAGCTCGCCGGAAGAGCTATTGACGTATGGGAACAAGATGCTTTATCAATTATCTTAATTATTATAGTTAGTCCATAAATTAAGTTAGGATTGTGAGGTAATCCCACTAACTTAGCTAGGGGCCAACTGGGCCCTTAATAGGGCTGAATTGGGCCGGATTAAACAACCCATTAAGCCCCTAAAATCATGGCCGACGATGGCATCGCTTGGGAGACCCATTCTCCCAGGTGGTCTAGGCGATGGTACCGCCCATATTGGGCGGTGGTACCACTGGTAGTTAATGCTGCCAGCGGTGGTACCGTCCCTGGAAGGCGGGGGTATCGTTAGAGCTCGGAGACAACAAGATGCTTTGTCAATTATCTTAATTATTGTAGTTAGTTTGTAAATTAAGTTAGGATTGGGAGGTAATCCCACTAACTTAGCTAGGGGCCAACTGGGCCCTTAATAGGGCTGAATTGGGCCGAATTGAACAACCCATTCAGCCCCTAAAATCATGACCGACGGTGGCATCAACTGGGAGACCCATTCTCCCAAGTGGTCTAGGCGATGGTACCGCCCAAACCAGGCGGTGGTACCATTGGTAGTTAATGCTACCAGCGGTGGTACCACCCTTGTCAGGTGGGGGTACTGTCAGAGCTCGGTCTCCGACCTCTATAAGGCGGTGGTACCGCTCAGTGTCAGATTGTAGGCGGGAGTACTGCCCAATAATGACGGTGGTATCGCCAGTACCCCGAAATCCGAGGATGTGACACTTTTTAGCTCCAATTTTGAAGCTGTTGGGGTCTATAAAAACCCCACCCTTTCCTGTATGAAAGTGCACAAAAATGTTTAACATATTCTTGAATCTCTAGGGTGTTAATTGTTGTAAAAGTGAGAAAGAGTACTCCCCTCCCTCTCTTAGCTTTGTAAACATCCAAGAAAGAAGAGTGAGGCTTGTAAGGGTTATCTCCTAAACCTGGAAAAAGAAGAAAGAGTTGTAAAAGGTGGTTGGTCTTCGCCTATTGAAGGAAGACCTTTAATGGATACCGGTGACCTCGACGGAGGAGGAATCCGAAAGTGGATGTGGGTCACAATGACCGAACCACTTTAAATTCTGGTTTGCATTTCATTTGTGCAATTTACATTACTACAAACCTCCTTAATATTCTCTTTGTAATTTTACAAAAGCTTTCAAATTCAATTTCTTTCCGAAATGGATTGAATCGAAATGAATATTTTTCGGAATCGAGTTTAATTAGGAAAGTTTTTCGCTACACTAATTCACCCCCCCCTCTTAGTGCGGCTCTTGATCCTAACAATTGATATCAAAGCACGGTTCACTCTCATTTAGTTTAAAACCCAAGAGAGATGACATTTGTCGGCAACCAAGAGGGTCATTCAATTACACGTCCACCCATGTTCAATGGGACGTATTACACATATTCGAAAACTAGAATGAGGATCTTCCTAATTTCAATGGATTTTAAATTATAGAATATTATAGAAAATGGGTTTCAAAAGTCCTCTTTTCGAATGAACGATTGGAATGAGTTAGAGAAGAAGACTTTTGCTTTAAATACCAAAGCTATGAATGCTTTGTTTTGTGCTTTAGATAAAACAAGTGCAATCGTGTGTCTATTTGTGAAACGACTTTTGATATTTGACACACACTCAAAGTGACTCATAAAGGCACTAGTAGAGTGAAGGAGTCGAAAATTAATCTTTTAGTGCATACTTATGAGTTATTTCGGATGAAACCGAGTGAGACCATTGGAGACATGTACACCTGATTTATGGATGTCGTCAATGGTCTAAAAGGACTTGGTAAAAGTTTCTTGGATTTTGAACTTGTTAATAAAATTTTAAGATCTCTTCCAAAGAGTTGGGACCCTAAAGTAACAATCATTCAAGAGGCTAAGGACTTAAATAACTTTCCTCTCGAAGAACTAATCGGGTCACTTATGAGATGACTTGTAATGCTCATGAAGAGCTTGAGAACAACCTTCCAAAGAATAGGAAGGATATATCACTAAGAACTCAAGAAGACCACTTGAAAGAAATTCAAGTGATGAGGACTTTGATGATGACTTGGCACTCTTGACAAGAAAGTTCAAAAAATTCATAAAAAGGAATAAATTTAAAAATGATACTAAAAATAAATTTAAACCCAAGAAAGATCAAGTGATATGTTATGAATGCAAGAAGCCGGGACAACAAGAGCGAATGTCCCCTAGCAAAGAAGAAGCAACCAAAGAAGAAGAAAGCTCTTAAAGCAACATAAGACGACTCAAGTGCATCTGAAGAAGAGGAGCCAACCAACACCGAGCAAGTTGCTCACTACACACTAATGGCTATTGGAGATTAGGTAACAAGTTCATTAGACGCAAAATTATCTTTCGATAAGCTTTTAAGTACTTTTCATGAATTGTTTGATGAATGCAGAACCTTGAGTAAAAAGTATAAATATTTGAAAAAGGAACATGCTTCTCTTATTAGCGATTTTGATAGACTAAAAATTGAGCATGATGATAGTTTAGCTTCCTGCACAAAATGCCATGAAGTAGAAACATTTAGAAAGGAAAACTTGCTACTCAAGAAACCTTAGAAAAGTTTGAGATTGGTAGCAAGTCCTTGAACATGATCCTTGCCAACAAGGGTCACGTTCATAGAAAAGGCGGAATCAGATTTGTGAGTAGCTCTCACCAAAATCTAACCACCTTTGTTAAAGGTCCTACTTTACATGTTTTACCCTGAAACAAATGTAACTTTTGTTACAAATTTGGGCATATAGCTTATCATTGTCCATTTAAGAAATGTAGTCCACACAAATTGATTTGGGTTCCTAAAGGAACCATAAAGAACTCCATACAAAATGATAAGTTAAGCCAATCGATTTTTGAGGCACCCAAGGTCAAATGAGTACCTAAAAATTATCCTTTTTTGTAGAAATATTTATTATCACAAGCTAAGAGCAAGTGATGGTACCTTGATAGTAGATGCTCAAGACATATGACTAGAGATCCATCTCAATTCTCTAAGCTCACTAGCATAGATGAAGGATATGTCACCTTCGGAGACAACAACAAGGGTAAAATTATTAGCAAAGGAACCACATGTAACAAATCTAACTTCTTTATTAAAGATGTGTTGTTAGTTGATAGCTTAAAACATAACCTTTTGAGCATTACTCAATTGTGTGATAAAGGATATATCGTTAGATTTGAATCTAATGCTTGCATTATTGAAAAACCACACAAAAACACATCTATGATTGCCTTAAAATAAAATAATGTATACACTATCGACATTGATGATCTTTGTAATGAAATGTGCTTTTCGGTTTTGAATGATTGTGCTTGGCTTTGGCATAGGAGATTAGGTCATGCTAGCATGAAACTAATCTCTCAAATCTCATCTAAAGAACTTGTATGAATTTGATGTTTATCTTTTCCGAACTTTCTCGATTCTTTAAAACTCTCATGAAACTATTTCATAAATAAGGCTTTCATGAAATCTGAAATATGAACCTACTAAGTTTCAAAGTTTTAATGAGAAATGGATTTGATTTATGAAGGTTTATTAATGGAATTTCTCTTTCATATGATGCTTCTTTCATATAAATTCTTCCTTACTCTTCTTTTATATCAAAGTTTTAATGAGAAATGGATTTGATTTATGAAGGTTTATTAATGGAATTTCTCTTTCATATGATGCTTCTTTCATATAAATTCTTCCTTACTCTTCTCATAAAAGAAGAAGTTTTATGAATTTTTAAGTACGAGATGATCACTTGCAAGAATGAGGATTTGATTTCACATGAATATTTTGATCCTTTTTCATGAATCCCTTCTTTTTGTCAAAATTGAAACATGATTTAATGAAACTTATTTTTGACTTAGTTCAAATCATTTCACAAATTTGGTTCTTAATGGATTTCCTCCTTACTTTCCTTCCTCTCCTTCATGCAAATGTTTTGATGACAAAGGGGGAGAAGTTGATGGAATCTATCGATTTATTGTTGATAACTTTTGATGTTTTTGAATGTTATCATGCAACGATGCAATATCAATTGAATAAGTTAGTGAACCATGCTTGAATTTTACCACACTTGCATTGGTGAATGGTTCTCATTTTTATTGATGACAAAGAGGGAGAAATGATATGTTAAATTGATGACAAAATTGGCATTGTAAATGTATGCAATGTATCCTATCGTAAATGCTTACTTGTATGTGTTGTGTATGCTTGAAATATTATTGGAATCGTCATAAACATTGCAACGTATCGCAAATGCTTGAAACATATCAAAATGTACTTCACATGCATTATAGATAAATGTCATTCAGTATGATAAGATATCTTGAGTTTAGCTTGCAATTTTATAATTGATATCTTGCCATGGAATGATGAATTGCTATCTATGTCATATTGCTATTTGAAATGATGATTGTCTATCATTAGATTTAAAAATGGATGTCAGACCTTGACATCATTTTTTGATAAATACGTGGCATCGTATTTTGAGAATGTTAAATCATGATAGGAATCATGATGCGCATGTTGATAAGTTTAAATAAACTTAACTTATCGGTTTGATACTTAAATTCAAATGCCTTGAATTCAAGAATGTATTTTCTCAAAATATGGCATATAAATAGGGGGAGTTAAGGATAACTCCGTCATCAATTGATTGTCATCATCAAAAAGGAGGAAATCAATTATAAATTATTATATCTAATCTATATGTTAAGAAAAGTGTGCAGGATTAACTACAATAGCAGTAAGACACAAAGCAGGTGTTGTGCCGGAGTTAAGATCAAGATCTCGTTGGGAGTTCAAGAGTTCGTTGGAAGTCCGGACATTTGTCGGAAGTTCTGTCGGAGCTAACTAAGAAGTCCAGGAGCTTGCCAAAGAAGCTCATCGGAACTCGCCAAGAAGATTGTCATAAAGTTCAGGAGCTTGCTGGGAGTCCGCCGCAACATTGCCGGTAGTTCGTCGGAAGTTCGTTGGAAGATCGTCGGAAGCTCGCCGGAAGAGCTATTGACGTATGGGAACAAGATGCTTTATCAATTATCTTAATTATTATAGTTAGTCCATAAATTAAGTTAGGATTGTGAGGTAATCCCACTAACTTAGCTAGGGGCCAACTGGGCCCTTAATAGGGCTGAATTGGGCCGGATTAAACAACCCATTAAGCCCCTAAAATCATGGCCGACGATGGCATCGCTTGGGAGACCCATTCTCCCAGGTGGTCTAGGCGATGGTACCGCCCATATTGGGCGGTGGTACCACTGGTAGTTAATGCTGCCAGCGATGGTACCGTCCCTGGAAGGCGGGGGTATCGTTAGAGCTCGGAGACAACAAGATGCTTTGTCAATTATCTTAATTATTGTAGTTAGTTTGTAAATTAAGTTAGGATTGGGAGGTAATCCCACTAACTTAGCTAGGGGCCAACTGGGCCCTTAATAGGGCTGAATTGGGCCGAATTGAACAACCCATTCAGCCCCTAAAATCATGACCGACGGTGGCATCAACTGGGAGACCCATTCTCCCAAGTGGTCTAGGCGATGGTACCGCCCAAACCAGGCGGTGGTACCATTGGTAGTTAATGCTACCAGCGGTGGTACCACCCTTGTCAGGTGGGGGTACTGTCAGAGCTCGGTCTCCGACCTCTATAAGGCGGTGGTACCGCTCAGTGTCAGATTGTAGGCGGGAGTACTGCCCAATAATGACGGTGGTATCGCCAGTACCCCGAAATCCGAGGATGTGACACTTTTTAGCTCCAATTTTGAAGCTGTTGGGGTCTATAAAAACCCCACCCTTTCCTGTATGAAAGTGCACAAAAATGTTTAACATATTCTTGAATCTCTAGGGTGTTAATTGTTGTAAAAGTGAGAAAGAGTACTCCCCTCCCTCTCTTAGCTTTGTAAACATCCAAGAAAGAAGAGTGAGGCTTGTAAGGGTTATCTCCTAAACCTGGAAAAAGAAGAAAGAGTTGTAAAAGGTGGTTGGTCTTCGCCTATTGAAGGAAGACCTTTAATGGATACCGGTGACCTCGACGGAGGAGGAATCCGAAAGTGGATGTGGGTCACAATGACCGAACCACTTTAAATTCTGGTTTGCATTTCATTTGTGCAATTTACATTACTACAAACCTCCTTAATATTCTCTTTGTAATTTTACAAAAGCTTTCAAATTCAATTTCTTTCCGAAATGGATTGAATCGAAATGAATATTTTTCGGAATCGAGTTTAATTAGGAAAGTTTTTCGCTACACTAATTCACCCCCCCCTCTTAGTGCGGCTCTTGATCCTAACAATTGATATCAAAGCACGGTTCACTCTCATTTAGTTTAAAACCCAAGAGAGATGACATTTGTCGGCAACCAAGAGGGTCATTCAATTACACGTCCACCCATGTTCAATGGGACGTATTACACATATTCGAAAACTAGAATGAGGATCTTCCTAATTTCAATGGATTTTAAATTATAGAATATTATAGAAAATGGGTTTCAAAAGTCCTCTTTTCGAATGAACGATTGGAATGAGTTAGAGAAGAAGACTTTTGCTTTAAATACCAAAGCTATGAATGCTTTGTTTTGTGCTTTAGATAAAACAAGTGCAATCGTGTGTCTATTTGTGAAACGACTTTTGATATTTGACACACACTCAAAGTGACTCATAAAGGCACTAGTAGAGTGAAGGAGTCGAAAATTAATCTTTTAGTGCATACTTATGAGTTATTTCGGATGAAACCGAGTGAGACCATTGGAGACATGTACACCTGATTTATGGATGTCGTCAATGGTCTAAAAGGACTTGGTAAAAGTTTCTTGGATTTTGAACTTGTTAATAAAATTTTAAGATCTCTTCCAAAGAGTTGGGACCCTAAAGTAACAATCATTCAAGAGGCTAAGGACTTAAATAACTTTCCTCTCGAAGAACTAATCGGGTCACTTATGAGATGACTTGTAATGCTCATGAAGAGCTTGAGAACAACCTTCCAAAGAATAGGAAGGATATATCACTAAGAACTCAAGAAGACCACTTGAAAGAAATTCAAGTGATGAGGACTTTGATGATGACTTGGCACTCTTGACAAGAAAGTTCAAAAAATTCATAAAAAGGAATAAATTTAAAAATGATACTAAAAATAAATTTAAACCCAAGAAAGATCAAGTGATATGTTATGAATGCAAGAAGCCGGGACAACAAGAGCGAATGTCCCCTAGCAAAGAAGAAGCAACCAAAGAAGAAGAAAGCTCTTAAAGCAACATAAGACGACTCAAGTGCATCTGAAGAAGAGGAGCCAACCAACACCGAAGCTCCAATTTTGAAGCTGTTGGGGTCTATAAAAACCCCACCCTTTCCTGTATGAAAGTGCACAAAAATGTTTAACATATTCTTGAATCTCTAGGGTGTTAATTGTTGTAAAAGTCGAGAAAGAGTACTCCCCTCCCTCTCTTAGCTTTGTAAACATCCAAGAAAGAAGAGTGAGGCTTGTAAGGGTTATCTCCTAAACCTGGAAAAAGAAGAAAGAGTTGTAAAAGGTGGTTGGTCTTCGCCTATTGAAGGAAGACCTTTAATGGATACCGGTGACCTCGACGGAGGAGGAATCCGAAAGTGGATGTGGGTCACAATGACCGAACCACTTTAAATTCTGGTTTGCATTTCATTTGTGCAATTTACATTACTACAAACCTCCTTAATATTCTCTTTGTAATTTTACAAAAGCTTTCAAATTCAATTTCTTTCCGAAATGGATTGAATCGAAATGAATATTTTTCGGAATCGAGTTTAATTAGGAAAGTTTTTCGCTACACTAATTCACCCCCCCCTCTTAGTGCGGCTCTTGATCCTAACAATTGATATCAAAGCACGGTTCACTCTCATTTAGTTTAAAACCCAAGAGAGATGACATTTGTCGGCAACCAAGAGGGTCATTCAATTACACGTCCACCCATGTTCAATGGGACGTATTACACATATTCGAAAACTAGAATGAGGATCTTCCTAATTTCAATGGATTTTAAATTATAGAATATTATAGAAAATGGGTTTCAAAAGTCCTCTTTTCGAATGAACGATTGGAATGAGTTAGAGAAGAAGACTTTTGCTTTAAATACCAAAGCTATGAATGCTTTGTTTTGTGCTTTAGATAAAACAAGTGCAATCGTGTGTCTATTTGTGAAATGACTTTTGATATTTGACACACACTCAAAGTGACTCATAAAGGCACTAGTAGAGTGAAGGAGTCGAAAATTAATCTTTTAGTGCATACTTATGAGTTATTTCGGATGAAACCGAGTGAGACCATTGGAGACATGTACACCTGATTTATGGATGTCGTCAATGGTCTAAAAGGACTTGGTAAAAGTTTCTTGGATTTTGAACTTGTTAATAAAATTTTAAGATCTCTTCCAAAGAGTTGGGACCCTAAAGTAACAATCATTCAAGAGGCTAAGGACTTAAATAACTTTCCTCTCGAAGAACTAATCGGGTCACTTATGAGATGACTTGTAATGCTCATGAAGAGCTTGAGAACAACCTTCCAAAGAATAGGAAGGATATATCACTAAGAACTCAAGAAGACCACTTGAAAGAAATTCAAGTGATGAGGACTTTGATGATGACTTGGCACTCTTGACAAGAAAGTTCAAAAAATTCATAAAAAGGAATAAATTTAAAAATGATACTAAAAATAAATTTAAACCCAAGAAAGATCAAGTGATATGTTATGAATGCAAGAAGCCGGGACAACAAGAGCGAATGTCCCCTAGCAAAGAAGAAGCAACCAAAGAAGAAGAAAGCTCTTAAAGCAACATAAGACGACTCAAGTGCATCTGAAGAAGAGGAGCCAACCAACACCGAGCAAGTTGCTCACTACACACTAATGGCTATTGGAGATTAGGTAACAAGTTCATTAGACGCAAAATTATCTTTCGATAAGCTTTTAAGTACTTTTCATGAATTGTTTGATGAATGCAGAACCTTGAGTAAAAAGTATAAATATTTGAAAAAGGAACATGCTTCTCTTATTAGCGATTTTGATAGACTAAAAATTGAGCATGATGATAGTTTAGCTTCCTGCACAAAATGCCATGAAGTAGAAACATTTAGAAAGGAAAACTTGCTACTCAAGAAACCTTAGAAAAGTTTGAGATTGGTAGCAAGTCCTTGAACATGATCCTTGCCAACAAGGGTCACGTTCATAGAAAAGGCGGAATCAGATTTGTGAGTAGCTCTCACCAAAATCTAACCACCTTTGTTAAAGGTCCTACTTTACATGTTTTACCCTGAAACAAATGTAACTTTTGTTACAAATTTGGGCATATAGCTTATCATTGTCCATTTAAGAAATGTAGTCCACACAAATTGATTTGGGTTCCTAAAGGAACCATAAAGAACTCCATACAAAATGATAAGTTAAGCCAATCGATTTTTGAGGCACCCAAGGTCAAATGAGTACCTAAAAATTATCCTTTTTTGTAGAAATATTTATTATCACAAGCTAAGAGCAAGTGATGGTACCTTGATAGTAGATGCTCAAGACATATGACTAGAGATCCATCTCAATTCTCTAAGCTCACTAGCATAGATGAAGGATATGTCACCTTCGGAGACAACAACAAGGGTAAAATTATTAGCAAAGGAACCACATGTAACAAATCTAACTTCTTTATTAAAGATGTGTTGTTAGTTGATAGCTTAAAACATAACCTTTTGAGCATTACTCAATTGTGTGATAAAGGATATATCGTTAGATTTGAATCTAATGCTTGCATTATTGAAAAACCACACAAAAACACATCTATGATTGCCTTAAAATAAAATAATGTATACACTATCGACATTGATGATCTTTGTAATGAAATGTGCTTTTCGGTTTTGAATGATTGTGCTTGGCTTTGGCATAGGAGATTAGGTCATGCTAGCATGAAACTAATCTCTCAAATCTCATCTAAAGAACTTGTATGAATTTGATGTTTATCTTTTCCGAACTTTCTCGATTCTTTAAAACTCTCATGAAACTATTTCATAAATAAGGCTTTCATGAAATCTGAAATATGAACCTACTAAGTTTCAAAGTTTTAATGAGAAATGGATTTGATTTATGAAGGTTTATTAATGGAATTTCTCTTTCATATGATGCTTCTTTCATATAAATTCTTCCTTACTCTTCTTTTATATCAAAGTTTTAATGAGAAATGGATTTGATTTATGAAGGTTTATTAATGGAATTTCTCTTTCATATGATGCTTCTTTCATATAAATTCTTCCTTACTCTTCTCATAAAAGAAGAAGTTTTATGAATTTTTAAGTACGAGATGATCACTTGCAAGAATGAGGATTTGATTTCACATGAATATTTTGATCCTTTTTCATGAATCCCTTCTTTTTGTCAAAATTGAAACATGATTTAATGAAACTTATTTTTGACTTAGTTCAAATCATTTCACAAATTTGGTTCTTAATGGATTTCCTCCTTACTTTCCTTCCTCTCCTTCATGCAAATGTTTTGATGACAAAGGGGGAGAAGTTGATGGAATCTATCGATTTATTGTTGATAACTTTTGATGTTTTTGAATGTTATCATGCAACGATGCAATATCAATTGAATAAGTTAGTGAACCATGCTTGAATTTTACCACACTTGCATTGGTGAATGGTTCTCATTTTTATTGATGACAAAGAGGGAGAAATGATATGTTAAATTGATGACAAAATTGGCATTGTAAATGTATGCAATGTATCCTATCGTAAATGCTTACTTGTATGTGTTGTGTATGCTTGAAATATTATTGGAATCGTCATAAACATTGCAACGTATCGCAAATGCTTGAAACATATCAAAATGTACTTCACATGCATTATAGATAAATGTCATTCAGTATGATAAGATATCTTGAGTTTAGCTTGCAATTTTATAATTGATATCTTGCCATGGAATGATGAATTGCTATCTATGTCATATTGCTATTTGAAATGATGATTGTCTATCATTAGATTTAAAAATGGATGTCAGACCTTGACATCATTTTTTGATAAATACGTGGCATCATATTTTGAGAATGTTAAATCATGATAGGAATCATGATGCGCATGTTGATAAGTTTAAATAAACTTAACTTATCGGTTTGATACTTAAATTCAAATGCCTTGAATTCAAGAATGTATTTTCTCAAAATATGGCATATAAATAGGGGGAGTTAAGGATAACTCCGTCATCAATTGATTGTCATCATCAAAAAGGAGGAAATCAATTATAAATTATTATATCTAATCTATATGTTAAGAAAAGTGTGCAGGATTAACTACAATAGCAGTAAGACACAAAGCAGGTGTTGTGCCGGAGTTAAGATCAAGATCTCGTTGGGAGTTCAAGAGTTCGTTGGAAGTCCGGACATTTGTCGGAAGTTCTGTCGGAGCTAACTAAGAAGTCCAGGAGCTTGCCAAAGAAGCTCATCGGAACTCGCCAAGAAGATTGTCATAAAGTTCAGGAGCTTGCTGGGAGTCCGCCGCAACATTGCCGGTAGTTCGTCGGAAGTTCGTTGGAAGATCGTCGGAAGCTCGCCGGAAGAGCTATTGACGTATGGGAACAAGATGCTTTATCAATTATCTTAATTATTATAGTTAGTCCATAAATTAAGTTAGGATTGTGAGGTAATCCCACTAACTTAGCTAGGGGCCAACTGGGCCCTTAATAGGGCTGAATTGGGCCGGATTAAACAACCCATTAAGCCCCTAAAATCATGGCCGACGATGGCATCGCTTGGGAGACCCATTCTCCCAGGTGGTCTAGGCGATGGTACCGCCCATATTGGGCGGTGGTACCACTGGTAGTTAATGCTGCCAGCGGTGGTACCGTCCCTGGAAGGCGGGGGTATCGTTAGAGCTCGGAGACAACAAGATGCTTTGTCAATTATCTTAATTATTGTAGTTAGTTTGTAAATTAAGTTAGGATTGGGAGGTAATCCCACTAACTTAGCTAGGGGCCAACTGGGCCCTTAATAGGGCTGAATTGGGCCGAATTGAACAACCCATTCAGCCCCTAAAATCATGACCGACGGTGGCATCAACTGGGAGACCCATTCTCCCAAGTGGTCTAGGCGATGGTACCGCCCAAACCAGGCGGTGGTACCATTGGTAGTTAATGCTACCAGCGGTGGTACCACCCTTGTCAGGTGGGGGTACTGTCAGAGCTCGGTCTCCGACCTCTATAAGGCGGTGGTACCGCTCAGTGTCAGATTGTAGGCGGGAGTACTGCCCAATAATGACGGTGGTATCGCCAGTACCCCGAAATCCGAGGATGTGACACTTTTTAGCTCCAATTTTGAAGCTGTTGGGGTCTATAAAAACCCCACCCTTTCCTGTATGAAAGTGCACAAAAATGTTTAACATATTCTTGAATCTCTAGGGTGTTAATTGTTGTAAAAGTGAGAAAGAGTACTCCCCTCCCTCTCTTAGCTTTGTAAACATCCAAGAAAGAAGAGTGAGGCTTGTAAGGGTTATCTCCTAAACCTGGAAAAAGAAGAAAGAGTTGTAAAAGGTGGTTGGTCTTCGCCTATTGAAGGAAGACCTTTAATGGATACCGGTGACCTCGACGGAGGAGGAATCCGAAAGTGGATGTGGGTCACAATGACCGAACCACTTTAAATTCTGGTTTGCATTTCATTTGTGCAATTTACATTACTACAAACCTCCTTAATATTCTCTTTGTAATTTTACAAAAGCTTTCAAATTCAATTTCTTTCCGAAATGGATTGAATCGAAATGAATATTTTTCGGAATCGAGTTTAATTAGGAAAGTTTTTCGCTACACTAATTCACCCCCCCCTCTTAGTGCGGCTCTTGATCCTAACAATTGATATCAAAGCACGGTTCACTCTCATTTAGTTTAAAACCCAAGAGAGATGACATTTGTCGGCAACCAAGAGGGTCATTCAATTACACGTCCACCCATGTTCAATGGGACGTATTACACATATTCGAAAACTAGAATGAGGATCTTCCTAATTTCAATGGATTTTAAATTATAGAATATTATAGAAAATGGGTTTCAAAAGTCCTCTTTTCGAATGAACGATTGGAATGAGTTAGAGAAGAAGACTTTTGCTTTAAATACCAAAGCTATGAATGCTTTGTTTTGTGCTTTAGATAAAACAAGTGCAATCGTGTGTCTATTTGTGAAACGACTTTTGATATTTGACACACACTCAAAGTGACTCATAAAGGCACTAGTAGAGTGAAGGAGTCGAAAATTAATCTTTTAGTGCATACTTATGAGTTATTTCGGATGAAACCGAGTGAGACCATTGGAGACATGTACACCTGATTTATGGATGTCGTCAATGGTCTAAAAGGACTTGGTAAAAGTTTCTTGGATTTTGAACTTGTTAATAAAATTTTAAGATCTCTTCCAAAGAGTTGGGACCCTAAAGTAACAATCATTCAAGAGGCTAAGGACTTAAATAACTTTCCTCTCGAAGAACTAATCGGGTCACTTATGAGATGACTTGTAATGCTCATGAAGAGCTTGAGAACAACCTTCCAAAGAATAGGAAGGATATATCACTAAGAACTCAAGAAGACCACTTGAAAGAAATTCAAGTGATGAGGACTTTGATGATGACTTGGCACTCTTGACAAGAAAGTTCAAAAAATTCATAAAAAGGAATAAATTTAAAAATGATACTAAAAATAAATTTAAACCCAAGAAAGATCAAGTGATATGTTATGAATGCAAGAAGCCGGGACAACAAGAGCGAATGTCCCCTAGCAAAGAAGAAGCAACCAAAGAAGAAGAAAGCTCTTAAAGCAACATAAGACGACTCAAGTGCATCTGAAGAAGAGGAGCCAACCAACACCGAGCAAGTTGCTCACTACACACTAATGGCTATTGGAGATTAGGTAACAAGTTCATTAGACGCAAAATTATCTTTCGATAAGCTTTTAAGTACTTTTCATGAATTGTTTGATGAATGCAGAACCTTGAGTAAAAAGTATAAATATTTGAAAAAGGAACATGCTTCTCTTATTAGCGATTTTGATAGACTAAAAATTGAGCATGATGATAGTTTAGCTTCCTGCACAAAATGCCATGAAGTAGAAACATTTAGAAAGGAAAACTTGCTACTCAAGAAACCTTAGAAAAGTTTGAGATTGGTAGCAAGTCCTTGAACATGATCCTTGCCAACAAGGGTCACGTTCATAGAAAAGGCGGAATCAGATTTGTGAGTAGCTCTCACCAAAATCTAACCACCTTTGTTAAAGGTCCTACTTTACATGTTTTACCCTGAAACAAATGTAACTTTTGTTACAAATTTGGGCATATAGCTTATCATTGTCCATTTAAGAAATGTAGTCCACACAAATTGATTTGGGTTCCTAAAGGAACCATAAAGAACTCTATACAAAATGATAAGTTAAGCCAATCGATTTTTGAGGCACCCAAGGTCAAATGAGTACCTAAAAATTATCCTTTTTTGTAGAAATATTTATTATCACAAGCTAAGAGCAAGTGATGGTACCTTGATAGTAGATGCTCAAGACATATGACTAGAGATCCATCTCAATTCTCTAAGCTCACTAGCATAGATGAAGGATATGTCACCTTCGGAGACAACAACAAGGGTAAAATTATTAGCAAAGGAACCACATGTAACAAATCTAACTTCTTTATTAAAGATGTGTTGTTAGTTGATAGCTTAAAACATAACCTTTTGAGCATTACTCAATTGTGTGATAAAGGATATATCGTTAGATTTGAATCTAATGCTTGCATTATTGAAAAACCACACAAAAACACATCTATGATTGCCTTAAAATAAAATAATGTATACACTATCGACATTGATGATCTTTGTAATGAAATGTGCTTTTCGGTTTTGAATGATTGTGCTTGGCTTTGGCATAGGAGATTAGGTCATGCTAGCATGAAACTAATCTCTCAAATCTCATCTAAAGAACTTGTATGAATTTGATGTTTATCTTTTCCGAACTTTCTCGATTCTTTAAAACTCTCATGAAACTATTTCATAAATAAGGCTTTCATGAAATCTGAAATATGAACCTACTAAGTTTCAAAGTTTTAATGAGAAATGGATTTGATTTATGAAGGTTTATTAATGGAATTTCTCTTTCATATGATGCTTCTTTCATATAAATTCTTCCTTACTCTTCTTTTATATCAAAGTTTTAATGAGAAATGGATTTGATTTATGAAGGTTTATTAATGGAATTTCTCTTTCATATGATGCTTCTTTCATATAAATTCTTCCTTACTCTTCTCATAAAAGAAGAAGTTTTATGAATTTTTAAGTACGAGATGATCACTTGCAAGAATGAGGATTTGATTTCACATGAATATTTTGATCCTTTTTCATGAATCCCTTCTTTTTGTCAAAATTGAAACATGATTTAATGAAACTTATTTTTGACTTAGTTCAAATCATTTCACAAATTTGGTTCTTAATGGATTTCCTCCTTACTTTCCTTCCTCTCCTTCATGCAAATGTTTTGATGACAAAGGGGGAGAAGTTGATGGAATCTATCGATTTATTGTTGATAACTTTTGATGTTTTTGAATGTTATCATGCAACGATGCAATATCAATTGAATAAGTTAGTGAACCATGCTTGAATTTTACCACACTTGCATTGGTGAATGGTTCTCATTTTTATTGATGACAAAGAGGGAGAAATGATATGTTAAATTGATGACAAAATTGGCATTGTAAATGTATGCAATGTATCCTATCGTAAATGCTTACTTGTATGTGTTGTGTATGCTTGAAATATTATTGGAATCGTCATAAACATTGCAACGTATCGCAAATGCTTGAAACATATCAAAATGTACTTCACATGCATTATAGATAAATGTCATTCAGTATGATAAGATATCTTGAGTTTAGCTTGCAATTTTATAATTGATATCTTGCCATGGAATGATGAATTGCTATCTATGTCATATTGCTATTTGAAATGATGATTGTCTATCATTAGATTTAAAAATGGATGTCAGACCTTGACATCATTTTTTGATAAATACGTGGCATCGTATTTTGAGAATGTTAAATCATGATAGGAATCATGATGCGCATGTTGATAAGTTTAAATAAACTTAACTTATCGGTTTGATACTTAAATTCAAATGCCTTGAATTCAAGAATGTATTTTCTCAAAATATGGCATATAAATAGGGGGAGTTAAGGATAACTCCGTCATCAATTGATTGTCATCATCAAAAAGGAGGAAATCAATTATAAATTATTATATCTAATCTATATGTTAAGAAAAGTGTGCAGGATTAACTACAATAGCAGTAAGACACAAAGCAGGTGTTGTGCCGGAGTTAAGATCAAGATCTCGTTGGGAGTTCAAGAGTTCGTTGGAAGTCCGGACATTTGTCGGAAGTTCTGTCGGAGCTAACTAAGAAGTCCAGGAGCTTGCCAAAGAAGCTCATCGGAACTCGCCAAGAAGATTGTCATAAAGTTCAGGAGCTTGCTGGGAGTCCGCCGCAACATTGCCGGTAGTTCGTCGGAAGTTCGTTGGAAGATCGTCGGAAGCTCGCCGGAAGAGCTATTGACGTATGGGAACAAGATGCTTTATCAATTATCTTAATTATTATAGTTAGTCCATAAATTAAGTTAGGATTGTGAGGTAATCCCACTAACTTAGCTAGGGGCCAACTGGGCCCTTAATAGGGCTGAATTGGGCCGGATTAAACAACCCATTAAGCCCCTAAAATCATGGCCGACGATGGCATCGCTTGGGAGACCCATTCTCCCAGGTGGTCTAGGCGATGGTACCGCCCATATTGGGCGGTGGTACCACTGGTAGTTAATGCTGCCAGCGGTGGTACCGTCCCTGGAAGGCGGGGGTATCGTTAGAGCTCGGAGACAACAAGATGCTTTGTCAATTATCTTAATTATTGTAGTTAGTTTGTAAATTAAGTTAGGATTGGGAGGTAATCCCACTAACTTAGCTAGGGGCCAACTGGGCCCTTAATAGGGCTGAATTGGGCCGAATTGAACAACCCATTCAGCCCCTAAAATCATGACCGACGGTGGCATCAACTGGGAGACCCATTCTCCCAAGTGGTCTAGGCGATGGTACCGCCCAAACCAGGCGGTGGTACCATTGGTAGTTAATGCTACCAGCGGTGGTACCACCCTTGTCAGGTGGGGGTACTGTCAGAGCTCGGTCTCCGACCTCTATAAGGCGGTGGTACCGCTCAGTGTCAGATTGTAGGCGGGAGTACTGCCCAATAATGACGGTGGTATCGCCAGTACCCCGAAATCCGAGGATGTGACACTTTTTAGCTCCAATTTTGAAGCTGTTGGGGTCTATAAAAACCCCACCCTTTCCTGTATGAAAGTGCACAAAAATGTTTAACATATTCTTGAATCTCTAGGGTGTTAATTGTTGTAAAAGTGAGAAAGAGTACTCCCCTCCCTCTCTTAGCTTTGTAAACATCCAAGAAAGAAGAGTGAGGCTTGTAAGGGTTATCTCCTAAACCTGGAAAAAGAAGAAAGAGTTGTAAAAGGTGGTTGGTCTTCGCCTATTGAAGGAAGACCTTTAATGGATACCGGTGACCTCGACGGAGGAGGAATCCGAAAGTGGATGTGGGTCACAATGACCGAACCACTTTAAATTCTGGTTTGCATTTCATTTGTGCAATTTACATTACTACAAACCTCCTTAATATTCTCTTTGTAATTTTACAAAAGCTTTCAAATTCAATTTCTTTCCGAAATGGATTGAATCGAAATGAATATTTTTCGGAATCGAGTTTAATTAGGAAAGTTTTTCGCTACACTAATTCACCCCCCCCTCTTAGTGCGGCTCTTGATCCTAACAATTGATATCAAAGCACGGTTCACTCTCATTTAGTTTAAAACCCAAGAGAGATGACATTTGTCGGCAACCAAGAGGGTCATTCAATTACACGTCCACCCATGTTCAATGGGACGTATTACACATATTCGAAAACTAGAATGAGGATCTTCCTAATTTCAATGGATTTTAAATTATAGAATATTATAGAAAATGGGTTTCAAAAGTCCTCTTTTCGAATGAACGATTGGAATGAGTTAGAGAAGAAGACTTTTGCTTTAAATACCAAAGCTATGAATGCTTTGTTTTGTGCTTTAGATAAAACAAGTGCAATCGTGTGTCTATTTGTGAAACGACTTTTGATATTTGACACACACTCAAAGTGACTCATAAAGGCACTAGTAGAGTGAAGGAGTCGAAAATTAATCTTTTAGTGCATACTTATGAGTTATTTCGGATGAAACCGAGTGAGACCATTGGAGACATGTACACCTGATTTATGGATGTCGTCAATGGTCTAAAAGGACTTGGTAAAAGTTTCTTGGATTTTGAACTTGTTAATAAAATTTTAAGATCTCTTCCAAAGAGTTGGGACCCTAAAGTAACAATCATTCAAGAGGCTAAGGACTTAAATAACTTTCCTCTCGAAGAACTAATCGGGTCACTTATGAGATGACTTGTAATGCTCATGAAGAGCTTGAGAACAACCTTCCAAAGAATAGGAAGGATATATCACTAAGAACTCAAGAAGACCACTTGAAAGAAATTCAAGTGATGAGGACTTTGATGATGACTTGGCACTCTTGACAAGAAAGTTCAAAAAATTCATAAAAAGGAATAAATTTAAAAATGATACTAAAAATAAATTTAAACCCAAGAAAGATCAAGTGATATGTTATGAATGCAAGAAGCCGGGACAACAAGAGCGAATGTCCCCTAGCAAAGAAGAAGCAACCAAAGAAGAAGAAAGCTCTTAAAGCAACATAAGACGACTCAAGTGCATCTGAAGAAGAGGAGCCAACCAACACCGAGCAAGTTGCTCACTACACACTAATGGCTATTGGAGATTAGGTAACAAGTTCATTAGACGCAAAATTATCTTTCGATAAGCTTTTAAGTACTTTTCATGAATTGTTTGATGAATGCAGAACCTTGAGTAAAAAGTATAAATATTTGAAAAAGGAACATGCTTCTCTTATTAGCGATTTTGATAGACTAAAAATTGAGCATGATGATAGTTTAGCTTCCTGCACAAAATGCCATGAAGTAGAAACATTTAGAAAGGAAAACTTGCTACTCAAGAAACCTTAGAAAAGTTTGAGATTGGTAGCAAGTCCTTGAACATGATCCTTGCCAACAAGGGTCACGTTCATAGAAAAGGCGGAATCAGATTTGTGAGTAGCTCTCACCAAAATCTAACCACCTTTGTTAAAGGTCCTACTTTACATGTTTTACCCTGAAACAAATGTAACTTTTGTTACAAATTTGGGCATATAGCTTATCATTGTCCATTTAAGAAATGTAGTCCACACAAATTGATTTGGGTTCCTAAAGGAACCATAAAGAACTCCATACAAAATGATAAGTTAAGCCAATCGATTTTTGAGGCACCCAAGGTCAAATGAGTACCTAAAAATTATCCTTTTTTGTAGAAATATTTATTATCACAAGCTAAGAGCAAGTGATGGTACCTTGATAGTAGATGCTCAAGACATATGACTAGAGATCCATCTCAATTCTCTAAGCTCACTAGCATAGATGAAGGATATGTCACCTTCGGAGACAACAACAAGGGTAAAATTATTAGCAAAGGAACCACATGTAACAAATCTAACTTCTTTATTAAAGATGTGTTGTTAGTTGATAGCTTAAAACATAACCTTTTGAGCATTACTCAATTGTGTGATAAAGGATATATCGTTAGATTTGAATCTAATGCTTGCATTATTGAAAAACCACACAAAAACACATCTATGATTGCCTTAAAATAAAATAATGTATACACTATCGACATTGATGATCTTTGTAATGAAATGTGCTTTTCGGTTTTGAATGATTGTGCTTGGCTTTGGCATAGGAGATTAGGTCATGCTAGCATGAAACTAATCTCTCAAATCTCATCTAAAGAACTTGTATGAATTTGATGTTTATCTTTTCCGAACTTTCTCGATTCTTTAAAACTCTCATGAAACTATTTCATAAATAAGGCTTTCATGAAATCTGAAATATGAACCTACTAAGTTTCAAAGTTTTAATGAGAAATGGATTTGATTTATGAAGGTTTATTAATGGAATTTCTCTTTCATATGATGCTTCTTTCATATAAATTCTTCCTTACTCTTCTTTTATATCAAAGTTTTAATGAGAAATGGATTTGATTTATGAAGGTTTATTAATGGAATTTCTCTTTCATATGATGCTTCTTTCATATAAATTCTTCCTTACTCTTCTCATAAAAGAAGAAGTTTTATGAATTTTTAAGTACGAGATGATCACTTGCAAGAATGAGGATTTGATTTCACATGAATATTTTGATCCTTTTTCATGAATCCCTTCTTTTTGTCAAAATTGAAACATGATTTAATGAAACTTATTTTTGACTTAGTTCAAATCATTTCACAAATTTGGTTCTTAATGGATTTCCTCCTTACTTTCCTTCCTCTCCTTCATGCAAATGTTTTGATGACAAAGGGGGAGAAGTTGATGGAATCTATCGATTTATTGTTGATAACTTTTGATGTTTTTGAATGTTATCATGCAACGATGCAATATCAATTGAATAAGTTAGTGAACCATGCTTGAATTTTACCACACTTGCATTGGTGAATGGTTCTCATTTTTATTGATGACAAAGAGGGAGAAATGATATGTTAAATTGATGACAAAATTGGCATTGTAAATGTATGCAATGTATCCTATCGTAAATGCTTACTTGTATGTGTTGTGTATGCTTGAAATATTATTGGAATCGTCATAAACATTGCAACGTATCGCAAATGCTTGAAACATATCAAAATGTACTTCACATGCATTATAGATAAATGTCATTCAGTATGATAAGATATCTTGAGTTTAGCTTGCAATTTTATAATTGATATCTTGCCATGGAATGATGAATTGCTATCTATGTCATATTGCTATTTGAAATGATGATTGTCTATCATTAGATTTAAAAATGGATGTCAGACCTTGACATCATTTTTTGATAAATACGTGGCATCGTATTTTGAGAATGTTAAATCATGATAGGAATCATGATGCGCATGTTGATAAGTTTAAATAAACTTAACTTATCGGTTTGATACTTAAATTCAAATGCCTTGAATTCAAGAATGTATTTTCTCAAAATATGGCATATAAATAGGGGGAGTTAAGGATAACTCCGTCATCAATTGATTGTCATCATCAAAAAGGAGGAAATCAATTATAAATTATTATATCTAATCTATATGTTAAGAAAAGTGTGCAGGATTAACTACAATAGCAGTAAGACACAAAGCAGGTGTTGTGCCGGAGTTAAGATCAAGATCTCGTTGGGAGTTCAAGAGTTCGTTGGAAGTCCGGACATTTGTCGGAAGTTCTGTCGGAGCTAACTAAGAAGTCCAGGAGCTTGCCAAAGAAGCTCATCGGAACTCGCCAAGAAGATTGTCATAAAGTTCAGGAGCTTGCTGGGAGTCCGCCGCAACATTGCCGGTAGTTCGTCGGAAGTTCGTTGGAAGATCGTCGGAAGCTCGCCGGAAGAGCTATTGACGTATGGGAACAAGATGCTTTATCAATTATCTTAATTATTATAGTTAGTCCATAAATTAAGTTAGGATTGTGAGGTAATCCCACTAACTTAGCTAGGGGCCAACTGGGCCCTTAATAGGGCTGAATTGGGCCGGATTAAACAACCCATTAAGCCCCTAAAATCATGGCCGACGATGGCATCGCTTGGGAGACCCATTCTCCCAGGTGGTCTAGGCGATGGTACCGCCCATATTGGGCGGTGGTACCACTGGTAGTTAATGCTGCCAGCGATGGTACCGTCCCTGGAAGGCGGGGGTATCGTTAGAGCTCGGAGACAACAAGATGCTTTGTCAATTATCTTAATTATTGTAGTTAGTTTGTAAATTAAGTTAGGATTGGGAGGTAATCCCACTAACTTAGCTAGGGGCCAACTGGGCCCTTAATAGGGCTGAATTGGGCCGAATTGAACAACCCATTCAGCCCCTAAAATCATGACCGACGGTGGCATCAACTGGGAGACCCATTCTCCCAAGTGGTCTAGGCGATGGTACCGCCCAAACCAGGCGGTGGTACCATTGGTAGTTAATGCTACCAGCGGTGGTACCACCCTTGTCAGGTGGGGGTACTGTCAGAGCTCGGTCTCCGACCTCTATAAGGCGGTGGTACCGCTCAGTGTCAGATTGTAGGCGGGAGTACTGCCCAATAATGACGGTGGTATCGCCAGTACCCCGAAATCCGAGGATGTGACACTTTTTAGCTCCAATTTTGAAGCTGTTGGGGTCTATAAAAACCCCACCCTTTCCTGTATGAAAGTGCACAAAAATGTTTAACATATTCTTGAATCTCTAGGGTGTTAATTGTTGTAAAAGTGAGAAAGAGTACTCCCCTCCCTCTCTTAGCTTTGTAAACATCCAAGAAAGAAGAGTGAGGCTTGTAAGGGTTATCTCCTAAACCTGGAAAAAGAAGAAAGAGTTGTAAAAGGTGGTTGGTCTTCGCCTATTGAAGGAAGACCTTTAATGGATACCGGTGACCTCGACGGAGGAGGAATCCGAAAGTGGATGTGGGTCACAATGACCGAACCACTTTAAATTCTGGTTTGCATTTCATTTGTGCAATTTACATTACTACAAACCTCCTTAATATTCTCTTTGTAATTTTACAAAAGCTTTCAAATTCAATTTCTTTCCGAAATGGATTGAATCGAAATGAATATTTTTCGGAATCGAGTTTAATTAGGAAAGTTTTTCGCTACACTAATTCACCCCCCCCTCTTAGTGCGGCTCTTGATCCTAACAATTGATATCAAAGCACGGTTCACTCTCATTTAGTTTAAAACCCAAGAGAGATGACATTTGTCGGCAACCAAGAGGGTCATTCAATTACACGTCCACCCATGTTCAATGGGACGTATTACACATATTCGAAAACTAGAATGAGGATCTTCCTAATTTCAATGGATTTTAAATTATAGAATATTATAGAAAATGGGTTTCAAAAGTCCTCTTTTCGAATGAACGATTGGAATGAGTTAGAGAAGAAGACTTTTGCTTTAAATACCAAAGCTATGAATGCTTTGTTTTGTGCTTTAGATAAAACAAGTGCAATCGTGTGTCTATTTGTGAAACGACTTTTGATATTTGACACACACTCAAAGTGACTCATAAAGGCACTAGTAGAGTGAAGGAGTCGAAAATTAATCTTTTAGTGCATACTTATGAGTTATTTCGGATGAAACCGAGTGAGACCATTGGAGACATGTACACCTGATTTATGGATGTCGTCAATGGTCTAAAAGGACTTGGTAAAAGTTTCTTGGATTTTGAACTTGTTAATAAAATTTTAAGATCTCTTCCAAAGAGTTGGGACCCTAAAGTAACAATCATTCAAGAGGCTAAGGACTTAAATAACTTTCCTCTCGAAGAACTAATCGGGTCACTTATGAGATGACTTGTAATGCTCATGAAGAGCTTGAGAACAACCTTCCAAAGAATAGGAAGGATATATCACTAAGAACTCAAGAAGACCACTTGAAAGAAATTCAAGTGATGAGGACTTTGATGATGACTTGGCACTCTTGACAAGAAAGTTCAAAAAATTCATAAAAAGGAATAAATTTAAAAATGATACTAAAAATAAATTTAAACCCAAGAAAGATCAAGTGATATGTTATGAATGCAAGAAGCCGGGACAACAAGAGCGAATGTCCCCTAGCAAAGAAGAAGCAACCAAAGAAGAAGAAAGCTCTTAAAGCAACATAAGACGACTCAAGTGCATCTGAAGAAGAGGAGCCAACCAACACCGAGCAAGTTGCTCACTACACACTAATGGCTATTGGAGATTAGGTAACAAGTTCATTAGACGCAAAATTATCTTTCGATAAGCTTTTAAGTACTTTTCATGAATTGTTTGATGAATGCAGAACCTTGAGTAAAAAGTATAAATATTTGAAAAAGGAACATGCTTCTCTTATTAGCGATTTTGATAGACTAAAAATTGAGCATGATGATAGTTTAGCTTCCTGCACAAAATGCCATGAAGTAGAAACATTTAGAAAGGAAAACTTGCTACTCAAGAAACCTTAGAAAAGTTTGAGATTGGTAGCAAGTCCTTGAACATGATCCTTGCCAACAAGGGTCACGTTCATAGAAAAGGCGGAATCAGATTTGTGAGTAGCTCTCACCAAAATCTAACCACCTTTGTTAAAGGTCCTACTTTACATGTTTTACCCTGAAACAAATGTAACTTTTGTTACAAATTTGGGCATATAGCTTATCATTGTCCATTTAAGAAATGTAGTCCACACAAATTGATTTGGGTTCCTAAAGGAACCATAAAGAACTCCATACAAAATGATAAGTTAAGCCAATCGATTTTTGAGGCACCCAAGGTCAAATGAGTACCTAAAAATTATCCTTTTTTGTAGAAATATTTATTATCACAAGCTAAGAGCAAGTGATGGTACCTTGATAGTAGATGCTCAAGACATATGACTAGAGATCCATCTCAATTCTCTAAGCTCACTAGCATAGATGAAGGATATGTCACCTTCGGAGACAACAACAAGGGTAAAATTATTAGCAAAGGAACCACATGTAACAAATCTAACTTCTTTATTAAAGATGTGTTGTTAGTTGATAGCTTAAAACATAACCTTTTGAGCATTACTCAATTGTGTGATAAAGGATATATCGTTAGATTTGAATCTAATGCTTGCATTATTGAAAAACCACACAAAAACACATCTATGATTGCCTTAAAATAAAATAATGTATACACTATCGACATTGATGATCTTTGTAATGAAATGTGCTTTTCGGTTTTGAATGATTGTGCTTGGCTTTGGCATAGGAGATTAGGTCATGCTAGCATGAAACTAATCTCTCAAATCTCATCTAAAGAACTTGTATGAATTTGATGTTTATCTTTTCCGAACTTTCTCGATTCTTTAAAACTCTCATGAAACTATTTCATAAATAAGGCTTTCATGAAATCTGAAATATGAACCTACTAAGTTTCAAAGTTTTAATGAGAAATGGATTTGATTTATGAAGGTTTATTAATGGAATTTCTCTTTCATATGATGCTTCTTTCATATAAATTCTTCCTTACTCTTCTTTTATATCAAAGTTTTAATGAGAAATGGATTTGATTTATGAAGGTTTATTAATGGAATTTCTCTTTCATATGATGCTTCTTTCATATAAATTCTTCCTTACTCTTCTCATAAAAGAAGAAGTTTTATGAATTTTTAAGTACGAGATGATCACTTGCAAGAATGAGGATTTGATTTCACATGAATATTTTGATCCTTTTTCATGAATCCCTTCTTTTTGTCAAAATTGAAACATGATTTAATGAAACTTATTTTTGACTTAGTTCAAATCATTTCACAAATTTGGTTCTTAATGGATTTCCTCCTTACTTTCCTTCCTCTCCTTCATGCAAATGTTTTGATGACAAAGGGGGAGAAGTTGATGGAATCTATCGATTTATTGTTGATAACTTTTGATGTTTTTGAATGTTATCATGCAACGATGCAATATCAATTGAATAAGTTAGTGAACCATGCTTGAATTTTACCACACTTGCATTGGTGAATGGTTCTCATTTTTATTGATGACAAAGAGGGAGAAATGATATGTTAAATTGATGACAAAATTGGCATTGTAAATGTATGCAATGTATCCTATCGTAAATGCTTACTTGTATGTGTTGTGTATGCTTGAAATATTATTGGAATCGTCATAAACATTGCAACGTATCGCAAATGCTTGAAACATATCAAAATGTACTTCACATGCATTATAGATAAATGTCATTCAGTATGATAAGATATCTTGAGTTTAGCTTGCAATTTTATAATTGATATCTTGCCATGGAATGATGAATTGCTATCTATGTCATATTGCTATTTGAAATGATGATTGTCTATCATTAGATTTAAAAATGGATGTCAGACCTTGACATCATTTTTTGATAAATACGTGGCATCGTATTTTGAGAATGTTAAATCATGATAGGAATCATGATGCGCATGTTGATAAGTTTAAATAAACTTAACTTATCGGTTTGATACTTAAATTCAAATGCCTTGAATTCAAGAATGTATTTTCTCAAAATATGGCATATAAATAGGGGGAGTTAAGGATAACTCCGTCATCAATTGATTGTCATCATCAAAAAGGAGGAAATCAATTATAAATTATTATATCTAATCTATATGTTAAGAAAAGTGTGCAGGATTAACTACAATAGCAGTAAGACACAAAGCAGGTGTTGTGCCGGAGTTAAGATCAAGATCTCGTTGGGAGTTCAAGAGTTCGTTGGAAGTCCGGACATTTGTCGGAAGTTCTGTCGGAGCTAACTAAGAAGTCCAGGAGCTTGCCAAAGAAGCTCATCGGAACTCGCCAAGAAGATTGTCATAAAGTTCAGGAGCTTGCTGGGAGTCCGCCGCAACATTGCCGGTAGTTCGTCGGAAGTTCGTTGGAAGATCGTCGGAAGCTCGCCGGAAGAGCTATTGACGTATGGGAACAAGATGCTTTATCAATTATCTTAATTATTATAGTTAGTCCATAAATTAAGTTAGGATTGTGAGGTAATCCCACTAACTTAGCTAGGGGCCAACTGGGCCCTTAATAGGGCTGAATTGGGCCGGATTAAACAACCCATTAAGCCCCTAAAATCATGGCCGACGATGGCATCGCTTGGGAGACCCATTCTCCCAGGTGGTCTAGGCGATGGTACCGCCCATATTGGGCGGTGGTACCACTGGTAGTTAATGCTGCCAGCGGTGGTACCGTCCCTGGAAGGCGGGGGTATCGTTAGAGCTCGGAGACAACAAGATGCTTTGTCAATTATCTTAATTATTGTAGTTAGTTTGTAAATTAAGTTAGGATTGGGAGGTAATCCCACTAACTTAGCTAGGGGCCAACTGGGCCCTTAATAGGGCTGAATTGGGCCGAATTGAACAACCCATTCAGCCCCTAAAATCATGACCGACGGTGGCATCAACTGGGAGACCCATTCTCCCAAGTGGTCTAGGCGATGGTACCGCCCAAACCAGGCGGTGGTACCATTGGTAGTTAATGCTACCAGCGGTGGTACCACCCTTGTCAGGTGGGGGTACTGTCAGAGCTCGGTCTCCGACCTCTATAAGGCGGTGGTACCGCTCAGTGTCAGATTGTAGGCGGGAGTACTGCCCAATAATGACGGTGGTATCGCCAGTACCCCGAAATCCGAGGATGTGACACTTTTTAGCTCCAATTTTGAAGCTGTTGGGGTCTATAAAAACCCCACCCTTTCCTGTATGAAAGTGCACAAAAATGTTTAACATATTCTTGAATCTCTAGGGTGTTAATTGTTGTAAAAGTGAGAAAGAGTACTCCCCTCCCTCTCATAGCTTTGTAAACATCCAAGAAAGAAGAGTGAGGCTTGTAAGGGTTATCTCCTAAACCTGGAAAAAGAAGAAAGAGTTGTAAAAGGTGGTTGGTCTTCGCCTATTGAAGGAAGACCTTTAATGGATACCGGTGACCTCGACGGAGGAGGAATCCGAAAGTGGATGTGGGTCACAATGACCGAACCACTTTAAATTCTGGTTTGCATTTCATTTGTGCAATTTACATTACTACAAACCTCCTTAATATTCTCTTTGTAATTTTACAAAAGCTTTCAAATTCAATTTCTTTCCGAAATGGATTGAATCGAAATGAATATTTTTCGGAATCGAGTTTAATTAGGAAAGTTTTTCGCTACACTAATTCACCCCCCCCTCTTAGTGCGGCTCTTGATCCTAACAATTGATATCAAAGCACGGTTCACTCTCATTTAGTTTAAAACCCAAGAGAGATGACATTTGTCGGCAACCAAGAGGGTCATTCAATTACACGTCCACCCATGTTCAATGGGACGTATTACACATATTCGAAAACTAGAATGAGGATCTTCCTAATTTCAATGGATTTTAAATTATAGAATATTATAGAAAATGGGTTTCAAAAGTCCTCTTTTCGAATGAACGATTGGAATGAGTTAGAGAAGAAGACTTTTGCTTTAAATACCAAAGCTATGAATGCTTTGTTTTGTGCTTTAGATAAAACAAGTGCAATCGTGTGTCTATTTGTGAAACGACTTTTGATATTTGACACACACTCAAAGTGACTCATAAAGGCACTAGTAGAGTGAAGGAGTCGAAAATTAATCTTTTAGTGCATACTTATGAGTTATTTCGGATGAAACCGAGTGAGACCATTGGAGACATGTACACCTGATTTATGGATGTCGTCAATGGTCTAAAAGGACTTGGTAAAAGTTTCTTGGATTTTGAACTTGTTAATAAAATTTTAAGATCTCTTCCAAAGAGTTGGGACCCTAAAGTAACAATCATTCAAGAGGCTAAGGACTTAAATAACTTTCCTCTCGAAGAACTAATCGGGTCACTTATGAGATGACTTGTAATGCTCATGAAGAGCTTGAGAACAACCTTCCAAAGAATAGGAAGGATATATCACTAAGAACTCAAGAAGACCACTTGAAAGAAATTCAAGTGATGAGGACTTTGATGATGACTTGGCACTCTTGACAAGAAAGTTCAAAAAATTCATAAAAAGGAATAAATTTAAAAATGATACTAAAAATAAATTTAAACCCAAGAAAGATCAAGTGATATGTTATGAATGCAAGAAGCCGGGACAACAAGAGCGAATGTCCCCTAGCAAAGAAGAAGCAACCAAAGAAGAAGAAAGCTCTTAAAGCAACATAAGACGACTCAAGTGCATCTGAAGAAGAGGAGCCAACCAACACCGAGCAAGTTGCTCACTACACACTAATGGCTATTGGAGATTAGGTAACAAGTTCATTAGACGCAAAATTATCTTTCGATAAGCTTTTAAGTACTTTTCATGAATTGTTTGATGAATGCAGAACCTTGAGTAAAAAGTATAAATATTTGAAAAAGGAACATGCTTCTCTTATTAGCGATTTTGATAGACTAAAAATTGAGCATGATGATAGTTTAGCTTCCTGCACAAAATGCCATGAAGTAGAAACATTTAGAAAGGAAAACTTGCTACTCAAGAAACCTTAGAAAAGTTTGAGATTGGTAGCAAGTCCTTGAACATGATCCTTGCCAACAAGGGTCACGTTCATAGAAAAGGCGGAATCAGATTTGTGAGTAGCTCTCACCAAAATCTAACCACCTTTGTTAAAGGTCCTACTTTACATGTTTTACCCTGAAACAAATGTAACTTTTGTTACAAATTTGGGCATATAGCTTATCATTGTCCATTTAAGAAATGTAGTCCACACAAATTGATTTGGGTTCCTAAAGGAACCATAAAGAACTCCATACAAAATGATAAGTTAAGCCAATCGATTTTTGAGGCACCCAAGGTCAAATGAGTACCTAAAAATTATCCTTTTTTGTAGAAATATTTATTATCACAAGCTAAGAGCAAGTGATGGTACCTTGATAGTAGATGCTCAAGACATATGACTAGAGATCCATCTCAATTCTCTAAGCTCACTAGCATAGATGAAGGATATGTCACCTTCGGAGACAACAACAAGGGTAAAATTATTAGCAAAGGAACCACATGTAACAAATCTAACTTCTTTATTAAAGATGTGTTGTTAGTTGATAGCTTAAAACATAACCTTTTGAGCATTACTCAATTGTGTGATAAAGGATATATCGTTAGATTTGAATCTAATGCTTGCATTATTGAAAAACCACACAAAAACACATCTATGATTGCCTTAAAATAAAATAATGTATACACTATCGACATTGATGATCTTTGTAATAAAATGTGCTTTTCGGTTTTGAATGATTGTGCTTGGCTTTGGCATAGGAGATTAGGTCATGCTAGCATGAAACTAATCTCTCAAATCTCATCTAAAGAACTTGTATGAATTTGATGTTTATCTTTTCTGAACTTTCTCGATTCTTTAAAACTCTCATGAAACTATTTCATAAATAAGGCTTTCATGAAATCTGAAATATGAACCTACTAAGTTTCAAAGTTTTAATGAGAAATGGATTTGATTTATGAAGGTTTATTAATGGAATTTCTCTTTCATATGATGCTTCTTTCATATAAATTCTTCCTTACTCTTCTTTTATATCAAAGTTTTAATGAGAAATGGATTTGATTTATGAAGGTTTATTAATGGAATTTCTCTTTCATATGATGCTTCTTTCATATAAATTCTTCCTTACTCTTCTCATAAAAGAAGAAGTTTTATGAATTTTTAAGTACGAGATGATCACTTGCAAGAATGAGGATTTGATTTCACATGAATATTTTGATCCTTTTTCATGAATCCCTTCTTTTTGTCAAAATTGAAACATGATTTAATGAAACTTATTTTTGACTTAGTTCAAATCATTTCACAAATTTGGTTCTTAATGGATTTCCTCCTTACTTTCCTTCCTCTCCTTCATGCAAATGTTTTGATGACAAAGGGGGAGAAGTTGATGGAATCTATCGATTTATTGTTGATAACTTTTGATGTTTTTGAATGTTATCATGCAACGATGCAATATCAATTGAATAAGTTAGTGAACCATGCTTGAATTTTACCACACTTGCATTGGTGAATGGTTCTCATTTTTATTGATGACAAAGAGGGAGAAATGATATGTTAAATTGATGACAAAATTGGCATTGTAAATGTATGCAATGTATCCTATCGTAAATGCTTACTTGTATGTGTTGTGTATGCTTGAAATATTATTGGAATCGTCATAAACATTGCAACGTATCGCAAATGCTTGAAACATATCAAAATGTACTTCACATGCATTATAGATAAATGTCATTCAGTATGATAAGATATCTTGAGTTTAGCTTGCTATTTTATAATTGATATCTTGCCATGGAATGATGAATTGCTATCTATGTCATATTGCTATTTGAAATGATGATTGTCTATCATTAGATTTAAAAATGGATGTCAGACCTTGACATCATTTTTTGATAAATACGTGGCATCGTATTTTGAGAATGTTAAATCATGATAGGAATCATGATGCGCATGTTGATAAGTTTAAATAAACTTAACTTATCGGTTTGATACTTAAATTCAAATGCCTTGAATTCAAGAATGTATTTTCTCAAAATATGGCATATAAATAGGGGGAGTTAAGGATAACTCCGTCATCAATTGATTGTCATCATCAAAAAGGAGGAAATCAATTATAAATTATTATATCTAATCTATATGTTAAGAAAAGTGTGCAGGATTAACTACAATAGCAGTAAGACACAAAGCAGGTGTTGTGCCGGAGTTAAGATCAAGATCTCGTTGGGAGTTCAAGAGTTCGTTGGAAGTCCGGACATTTGTCGGAAGTTCTGTCGGAGCTAACTAAGAAGTCCAGGAGCTTGCCAAAGAAGCTCATCGGAACTCGCCAAGAAGATTGTCATAAAGTTCAGGAGCTTGCTGGGAGTCCGCCGCAACATTGCCGGTAGTTCGTCGGAAGTTCGTTGGAAGATCGTCGGAAGCTCGCCGGAAGAGCTATTGACGTATGGGAACAAGATGCTTTATCAATTATCTTAATTATTATAGTTAGTCCATAAATTAAGTTAGGATTGTGAGGTAATCCCACTAACTTAGCTAGGGGCCAACTGGGCCCTTAACAAGGCTGAATTGGGTCGGATTGAACAGCTCATTCGGCCCCTGAAATCATGGCCAGCGATGGCACTACCTAGGAGACCCAGTCTCCCAAGTGGTCTGGGCAATGGTACCGTTAGCAGTTAATGCTGCCAGCAGTGGTAACGCTGGCAGTTAATGTTGCCAGTGATGGTACTGCCCCTGTCAGGCGGTGGTACCGCCCAGACTGGGAGATGGTACCGCCTAATGTCAGACTATAGGCGGTAGTACCGCCCAGTAATGGTGGTAGTACCGCCAGTACCCTAAAATCTGGGGATGTAACACTTTTTGGCTCCAATTTTGAAGCCATTAGGATCTATAAAAACCCCACCATTTCCAACATGAAAGGGCACAAAAGTGTTTAACATATTCTTGAATCTCTAGGGTGTTAAGTGTTGTAAAAGTGAGAAAGAGTCCTCCCCTCCATCTCTTAGCTTTGTAAACATCCAAGAAAGAGGAGTGAGGCTTGTAAGGGTTATCTCTTAAACCCGAAAAAAGGAGAAAGAGCTATAAAAGGTGATTGGTCTTCGCCTATTGAAGGAAAGCCTTTAGTGGATGCCGGTGACCTCGACGGAGGAGGAATCCGAAAGTGGATGTAGGTCACAACAACCAAACAACTCTAAATTTTGGTTTGCTTTTCATTTGTGCAATTTACATTACTGCAAACCTCCTTAATCTTCTCTTTATATTTTTACAAAAGCTTTCAAATTTAATTTCACTTCGAAACAGATTGAATCAAAACGAATATTTTTCCGAATCGAGTTTAATTAGGAAAGTTTTCCGTTGTACTAATTCACCCCCCCTCTTAGTGCACCTCTTGATCCTAATATGCTAGTCATAGGTGCCTTGTAAGCTAATCACGTGAGTGATGACATGTATGACATGATAAACACTCTTTTTGCTTATTATTTATTTGGTATTTTTCTCACTTTATATTGCTTATTGCATGTATTGTGATGTCCATGGATCTGTGCAATGGGAATCGGATTGTAATGAGATAATGATAACAAGATCGATTCACCTTTAAACATAGATCCTAAATAATTATAGTCATGGGTCACTTGAGAGAGATATCGAGATGACTAGATAGACTAGTGTGCTATATACATGTTCATATGATGGAGGTGACTAGTCTCATAGCTGCTCGTGTGGGGATACTAGGGATGCCACATAGGTGCTTATTGGAGAATGAGTTCATTGATTGATCCGCTCATGAAATATTGGATGGTTGATGATACCTCATTGTCAGACATCGATTCCGTCGTCCTAGTGGTGTATCTGACCCATAGAATTGAGACACCAAGGATATCCTGTATGAGTACTCTACTCTTTGATACTGGACTTATAGACCTGAAAATTTCAGATCTAGCATCACTGGTCATCGGGAGTGATAGTAAACCTTACAAGGGCTATTGAGTATCGATAGAAGATCATCAACTTTTGATGTCGTGAGAGGAATATATCATATGTTCTTGCTTAGACAAATCTTTGGCTAGGGTCATTTGGATTTAGAAAGAAAGAGTTCTCCGGGGAAATATGATTAGAATGAGACTCGAATAGAAACCATATAGGCCTGATAGTACTATTCTTGATATACGGTCTCTGAGATATTAGATGGATGAGGGACTATAGATATATGGTAACTAAGGACAGATAAGTCCAATGGATTGGATTAACCTATTTATCTAGGGACTGCTGTCACGAATAGTCGTCGCACACTCGCAACAACTTTGTTCAATGAACCGTTCGTCGCTTTTGTATGCTTGTACAGAGATATAACAACCTATTTTGCCTTGGTTTTGTGTGTATTTGCTTGTAAAAATGCATGTTCGAATAGGTTGCAATGGTGCAGTGCGATCGCTCGCCGCGCCGGGTCGAATTGCCCCAAAATGGCTTCATTTTCGCGTGCCATGGCTTGTTTTCTACAAGCCACAGTAGCATCCCAAAACATCAGCCATCTCAGTACCCTAGAACCCCCCGGGTGGCACAGGGCTGGATGGGACTTCTGTATATTGTTGGGCATTAAAAAATCTTCATAAGTTCGCACGTTAACTTGACGGAAACTGTTAAGACCCTAAAGTCTTATTGTCGCTCTGATACCAAATGATAAGACCCTAAAGTCTTATCGTAGGCTCTGATACCAAATGATAAGACCCTAAAGTCTTATCGTAGGCTCTGATACCAAATGATAAGACTCTAAAGTCTTATCGTAAGTTCTGATACCAAATGATAAGACCAGGCTCTGATACCAAATGTTAAGACCCTAAAGTCTTATCGTCGCTCAGACACCAAATGATAAGACCCTAAAGTCTTATCATCGCTCTGATACCAAATGATAAGACCCTAAAGTCTTATCGTGGAAGAAAGATGAGAAAATGGATGATAATGATCACTTCGAGGGGATCGGCCCTCCTTGATCGCTTCGAGGGGATCGACCCTCCTTGATCGCTTCGAGGGGATCGGCCCTCCTTGATCACTTCGAGGGTATCGGCCTCCTAGGTTTTATCAAAAGACAGAATAGTATTTTTCATAGATTACTGAAAAGAAGTAGTTACATCCTTATTTATAGAGTTCCACCCAAAGTCCATCAGGACTTGAACTCTAATAATAAATAAATATTAAATAAACTGTTGAATCTCGGATTTTGATGATGAAGTCAATTGTCATTTGTTGTCTAATCTGTGTTGAGATAAGTGTGCAGGATTAACTACGATGAAAGTAAGACAAGCAGCAGGAGTTGCGCCGGAGTCATGACAATGATCACGTTGGGAGTTCGAGAGCTCAACGGAAGTTCGGACAGTCGTCGGAGGTTCTGCGGGAACAAATCCGAGAAGTCCAGAAGCTTGCCAAAGAAGCTCGTCGGAACTTGCCAAGTGGATCGTTGCAAGTCCAGGAGTTTGCCGGAAGTCCGCAGGAGCATCACCGAGGGTTCATTGGATGATCGACGGAAGTTCGCCGGAAACTCGCCGGAAGAAGCGATTGATGCACCAGAGCAAGCTGCAGAAATTGTCTTAGGATTTATCGTAGTTAGCACTAATGATTAAGTTGAAAATGGGAGGTGATCCCATTAGCTTAATCTTGGGGCAATTGGGCCCATGAAAAACCCAAATTGGGCCGAATGGATCAACCCATTCGGACCCTGGTTGCTGTGGGAGGTGCAACCGCCCAAGCTAGGAGGTAGCACCGCCTGGGCTAAGTCTCCCAGGGAGACTGGGCGGTGCAACCGCCCCAGCTAGAAGGTGCAACCGCTTGGGCTCAGTCTCCGAGCGAGACTGGGCGGTGCAACCTCTCCTGACAAGAGGTGGCATCGCCTGAGCTCAAGTTTCGAGCTCTGCCAGGCGGTGCAACTACCCCAGTCAGGAGGTGCAACCGCTTGAGCTCGGTCTTCGAGCTCTGGCAGAGAGGTGCAACCGCCCCTGACAGAGGTGGCACCGCCCAGAGGCTCAGTCTTCGAGCTCTACCAGGCAGTGCAACCGCCCTTGTCAGGAGGTGCAACCGCTTGATCCCGGAATTCCGGGAATTGACAGTTTTGAGCTCCAAATTTGAACTGGGTTGGGGCCTATAAATACCCCACCCATTTAGCATTGAAAGGTAGCAACTTACACTCGAAATCTTGATATCTTTCTATGATTCTTAGAGCTCAAAACTGTTGTAAAGACCAAAAGTTCTCCTCCTTCTGTTTTTCAAAGTTTGAGTTGTAAAGAGAGGAGAGAAAACTTCTGTAATTGTTGTCTCCTAAGCCCGTCAAAAGGAGTGAATCTGTAAAAGGGTGGTTGGCCTTCGCCTATTGAAGGAAGGCCTCTAGTTGACGTCGGTGACCTCGTCGGTGGAGGAAGCCAAAAGTGGAGTAGGTCAAGATTGACCGAACCACTCTAAATCTCGGTTTGCATTTCCTTTGAGCATTTTACCTTCACTGCAAACTTCTCAATAGCTTACTGCCTTCTGCGATTTTACGAACGAGTTTCTAAGTTCAGAACTTTCCGAATCTGCGTTTAGACGTAAATCGGCTTTTTTCGTACGATCATCATATTTCAGTTTATGTTTACGTTTTGATTTTAATCATAATTGTTTACTGCCTTCTGCGATCTTACGAATAAGTTTCTAAGTTCAGAACTTTCTAAATCTGCGTTTAGACGTAAATCGGTTTTTATCGTACGAACGTCGCATTTCAGTTTGCGCTTGTATTATGCTTTCCATCATAAACTGCAAACTGCCTTCATAGATCTACTTTAACGTTATCTCGCTTAATCTCAAGTTAAAGTAATCTTAGAATCGGCTTTCACATCGAAATCGTTTTTATCAAACGAACGCAGCTTTCGTTTTAATCGTTGAAAAATTTCCGCTGCACTAATTCACCCCCCCCTCTTAGTGCTCTTGATCCTAACATAAACCTCTACTTGACTTTAATTGAACCAAACCGACTCAATAAATAATTGGACTAAACAGACTTAACAAACATTATTCAAAAGCTTAGAAAAAGGGTCCTAACAGTTCCTCCCTCTTCAAATCAGCCTTGTCCTCAAGGCTGAGCAGCATCAATCTCAGGGAGCTTCTCTTCAGCACTTTAACCATAGACTATCTGCAATGCATCACAACCCGTTGATCAAGTAAGTATGGTCTCCACTTTTTGAGAGTGTAAGCAACAGGTTGATTTTTCAGTGTAGTAATCATTGCATGAAACTTCTGGCCCTGTATAATCAATTTTATCTTTGAACCTTTGCTATCACAAGTGAAAATCCGTCCATCAATGATCTTTACTTTGAATCTGTCATAGTCTTCAATGTGATGGGCCAATCGGTCAACAGTCTTACTGTCCATAGAATTGTTAGTGCTACTAGTATCACTCAAAACTATAACAGGCTGATGTTCAGAGTTTCGCCAACTTCCATAGTTTGCGGGTTAGAGTAGTCGGCTAATGCATGCATTGTATGTATGGTAGGTCCAACCTCTGCAATAGAATTTATACCTTCATGATTGGAGTCCATATTCTTAGCTTTCGGTTCCTCTCCAATTGGTTCAATCATCAGAAGTTGCCCTTGTTTACATCGATGCTCCATACTCCATTTTTCATCATAATACAAACTCTTTGCTAATTTTTCATTGAGTTCTTCTTGGGTTAGTCTTCGGGTGTCAAGGCTTTGGTTGGGAATAGATGGGGCCAGTGGCTTACTAATCATCTGGTTGTTGTCACTTCTGTTTCCATGATTTTCCCTGTTGATTTTTTTCTCATGTAGATGTGCGAATGAGATCGCAACTATCATAGTGCAGGGTTGACGAGCCTTAACTTCACACCGAATCTCTGGAATAAGACCTTCAATAAATGTATCCAGAAGTTGTCGTTCCGACCAATCTCTAGCTTGATTTGATAATCTTTCAAACCTACTCTGATATTCCAACACTGTAGAAGTCTGACAAATTTTTGAGAGCTCTCCATCCACCTTCATGTCTGAGTAGATTGTGTCACAATCTTGGGGCCCTTTTCTAGTATTTCCAGATCTATGCAATGTAGAACTTGAGCTCCCATTTTGTTGAAATTTGCTGAGGCTCTCTAGTAAGCTCTTTTTTAAATCATTAAGTATTTCTTGCAGACGGTTCTCAATTCTAATTTCCAATGCTTCCATTTGTGCTTTCATTGAGTTATCAGTGGCCATTTCGTAAGACTGCAAATCTGTAATCTCAACTCCTATTTTTGGTGTTGGTCAAGGGCATCAATCACTGCCCTATTCGGTGCTGCTGTTGTGACGCAGTCGGTGGCAACACTATGAGAATGAAGGGTTGCTGCGAGGATGCAGGGATGTAGCTGCGGTCGCCGCGAGGGAAGCAGCGATGCTTGTTGCGGTCGCTGCGTAGAGGGATCATTGTTGTTGAGGGCTTGGAGGCAGCGATGGTGGTGCGGCTAGGGCAGCATCGCCAAGGGCTCACCGCTGCGATGGTGCGGATGGAAGGCACCGTTGCTCTGTTTCTTTCACACTACGGAAGGAGGCGCTGGTGAGAGGCAACGATGCTTGTTGCAGTCGCTGCGTGGAGGGATCGCTGCTGCTAAGGGCTGGGAGGCAGCAATGGTGATGTGGTTGGGGGTAGTGCCGGCAAGGACTTGCCGCTGCGGTGGCTGCGATGGAGGAAGAGTTGCTGCCCTGTGTTTTTGTCACTGTGTGAGATGAGAGCGCCGACGCTGAAAGGTGGCAGTTGTGACTGCTGTGACCCAAGGAAGCAATCGCCGAGTAGCCGGGTTGAGGCTGCGGTGATGCCAACCAACAACTGCAGCAGCGGAGGCAGAACAAGAGGGAGGTGGCATTGAAGCGGCCGGGGTTGAGGCTGCAGTGGTGGCAATCGGCCGCTGCGGTAAAGATGCAGAGCAAGGGGGCTGCAGCAATGGTGCAGATCGAGGGGGTTGAGGTGAAGGCTGCGGTGGCTGGCAGCAGCAGTTGTGGCAGGCTGGGTGGCGAGCGGCGTCGTCGCTGGCTGGGCAGTAGTGGCGACGGTGGTGGCAACCGGTGTTCGCAGCAGCAAGAGGATTGCCCTGTTTCTCGGTCACAAGGGGGTAGAGCAAGGGGGAGTGGCGGCGGTCGTTCTCGCCCGAGCCAGGGGGAGCGGCGGCTGGGAGGCGAGCAGCGGTCGCCGCACGGTGGCTGGCAGTGGTGGTGGGTCGGCTAGAAGGCGACGACGCTCGAGGCGTGGCTGCGATCGACGAGGGGCTGCGACAACAGAGGAAGCTCTGTTTCTGCAACCGCTGCAAGGAGGGGCTGCGGCAACCGACGGCTACGGCTGCGGTGCCGACGGTCCTTCTCGCTTGAGCGAGATGGGGATGCAAGGAGAAGAGGTCGCTGGCCGGGTGATCGAGCGGCGGCGATGCGGTTGGGAAAAGTGGTGGTGACGCGGCTGGGAACAAGGGCAATCCGTGAGTTGCCCTGTTTTGGTCGCCACGAGGAGGGCGACAATCGGTGGCTGTGGCTGCGACCCAAGGGGAGGTGGGCGGTGGTGGAGAGGCAGCGATAGTGGCGTGGCTGGGAGCAGCGTCACCAACGATCGCCGAGGAGGAGAGGTCGAGCGGTTGCGCTGCGACGCAAGGGGAGGCGGGCGGCGGTAGTAGGGCTGGGATGGACGCTGGTAGCGTCGTCTCCTGGCCGGGGAAAAGCGGTGGCGGTGGTCGCCGGCCGGGAAGCGGGGCGATGGTGGGCGCTGGCCGGAGAGCAGCAGCGGCGGGTGGGCTAGCCGGAAGCAGGGGACGCAGGGGTGGCTGCAGCTTTTCTTCCTCTCGTGTTTTTTTTTTTTTTGAACGAGATGGGCCAGCGAGGAGGTCGAGCGGTGGTCGAAGGTTGCTGGCCCGAGAAACAGCGACAACGGTGAAGAAAGAGTTGCCTTGTAGTGGTGGTGGGGAAGAAGGGAAGCAAGGCTGTGGCGGGCTGCGTCAAGGATCGTTGCTCTGATACCAAATGATAAGACCCTAAAGTCTTATCATGGCTCTGATACCAAATGATAAGACCCTAAAGTCTTATCGTCGCTCTGATACCAATTGATAAGACCCTAAAGTCTTATCATGGCTTTGATACCAAATGATAAGACCCTAAAGTCTTATCATCGAAGAAAGGAGAGAAATGGGGATGATAATGATCACTTCGAGGGGATCGACCTCCTTGATTGCTTCGAGGGGATCGGCCCTCCTTGATCACTTCGAGGGGATCGGCCCTCCTTGATCGCTTCGAGGGGATCGGCCTCCTAGGGTTTGTCAAAAGACAGAATAGTATTTTTTATAGATTACTGAAAAGAAGCAGTTACATCCCTATTTATAGAGTTCCACCCAAAGTCCATCAGGACTTGAACTCTCATAATAAATAAATATTAAATAAACCTCTACTTGACTTTAACTGAACCAAATCGACTCAATAAATGATTGGACTAAACAGACTCAACAGAAACTTGCCTTCGCGCTTGGCACTCGGTGAGCAGTTGTTTGTGGACTTATAACTGTTTGTTCTACCTTTTAAAGTCCTTATTTTCCTCTTTTCCCTATTTTCTCTTATGCACACAAGGTGCTCGTTGAATTGCTTGTAAAGCTTTCCTTTCCGTGAGATGTCGGGACTTGTCCTTCGCTCGTTTTTGAACTAATTAACTTTCTATTTTACAGGTCCTTCAGGACCTGAGTGAAGTTGCAAATTGGCTGACCCTTTGCGAATGCATATTGCAAGGGCGTGCCATGACTTAGGCAATCTTAGTTAAGTCCGAGAAGTTGGCGCGAGGGTACTTTACGACTTAGGCAACTCAAACTAAGTTTGCGTCTTTGCCACAAGGGTGCCTCATGACTTAGGCAATTCTAGCTAAGTCCGTGACATTGTGGTATCAGAGCGGGTAAACAATTCAAGTAAGCAGCGAAGGAACTTCACAATCTCACAATGACAAAGCATCGTGGCAAATCAAACAAGACGGGTCAAGTCGGACCCTTGCCTTAAGTAGTCGCAGGTGGGCTGCAAGTGCATACTCGCTCTCATACTGTTGGAGCCACTTAGGAGGAGCGTGGCAACGAATATGATGAGCGAGAAGTTGGCTACTCTCTATGAGTGGAGGAGGCGCAATCTATAGTACCAACTTGTCACGGACTTAGCTGGTTTTACCTAAGTCATGCGGCACCCTTGCGTGACCGTCCGCAAAGGTCAGACTCCCTGAAACCTCCCATGGTCCCTTAGGACCTACAAAAGAGAAAACGGGTTAGAGAAAATGCCTCACTCAGGATCCACAAGCAAACATTTCAGGAAATAATTAATAGACAATGCAAATTATAAACAGATTTTACAAGTTCTGAATGGTTGCACAACAAAGGATCAAAATGGTCCCCAACAGACCGAGTATCTCTCACAAGTGTCCACATGACACAACCTTTATTTACAAGCCTAAAACAACCATCAAACCCAACTAAAATGGGGATGTTAAGCCTTCGACCATCCTTCTACATACTGTGCAAAGCATGAATAAACCAAAAGACACGGACATACATGAGCATTACATCAAACATCTTGTTTAGAATTTTGTCTATGATATTCTCCCCCATTTATTTCTTCGATGTCCTCGTCGAAGCCTTTGTCGACACTACAACTCCTCGCCTTTGCTAAGTCTTCAATCTTCTGCTCCAACTGCAATGCACCTCTTGGCTCCCAACTACACTTCGCTGCTATTGTTGAGTAGTCAAATTTTTGATTCGCTATGCTGCTTCAACTCGCCAATGACTCTGACTCTAGTGTGGGGTTGGCTGAGTTGTGTTGATCCTTGTTGGTTCCTACGGATCCTCCAGATGAAGGAAAAGACTATCCTTACTATGTGCTAGTCTCTCAAATGCCTCATGCTGCTTGAACTGGATGGATGCTTGTTGGAGCTTTAACGAGTATCGCCTCGCAAACTTTCGAAGTTTTGGGTCATTCCTCCACAAAATTTGCCCATCGACTCTTCTTTTACTCAGTTGTCACTTCCAAGTAGATTTGCATCACTTCTGTTTTCGATTGACATTCTATTGGGAAATGAAGCAGATAATCTACTCTCAATAGCACTAATCACCATTGGTGAGGATTTGACAATTATTGTCTTCCATTATCTTCGAAGGGTCTTTGAACCTATACAAAGCTCTTTGACTAGATAGATAAGAGAATTGGGGTACTCGGTTTCACCCATTCTCTTAAGAGTAGAGAAGACAAAGGTTACTTGACTTCACCTGCCTCCTCGAGGATTATACTCTATGCATCGAGCTGGTTACTAACCTTTGTCTGCTCTTTGCTCACATTTTGAAGCACTCGAAGTGTTTGCACTTCTTGCATTGAGTTAGCTATTATGATTCACCTTCTTAATGCCACCGAACTTCTAGAATGCAGGAAGTTTTCACACTAACTTGGAGTAAGTCTCTAATAGTTTTGGTCACCTATGGGATTGTACCGTCTTCTCCATCAACCCTGCCGCCTACTCCACTAAGTAGCAAAGGTACAACACCACGTACTGTCTGCTTTGTGTTTAATCGTATATTTTAATGATGAAACCAATTGATAAGTGTTTATGATTTGATCTGCGTTTTGAGTGACTCAGGATGCTTTGATCAGGGAGAGACATTTAAAGCAAGAAAAATCATGCTGTGCCGGAGAAACATGTTAAAAGATCGGACATCGCGCCGAAGGATCCATCGACGTATCGACAAAAGGCTTCGGGACATGGATTCAGGCATCGAGCCAAGAAGAGCGGACATTGTGCCAAGGATATCGGAGTTGCGGAGGTCAACTAGCCAATTGGGCAATAGGCTGCAAGAGAGGACGGTGCACCGAAGAATCGGACGAAGCATCGATGGACCAATGACATGCCGGACGACATGATTCATGCTTAGTAATAATTGTCTAGATCGAAGTTTGTTTTTATGTGTGCAGGATTAACTACAATAGTAAGGTATAAAGCAAAATGAAGTCCTGAAGTCAAGAACGTAATTTCGTTGGGAGTTCGAGAGTTCGTCGGAAGTCCAGACGTTCTGTCACGGACTTAGCTAGTTTTGCCTAAGTCATGCGGCACCCTTGCGTGTCCGTCCGCAAAGGTCAGCCTCCCCGAAGCCTCCCATGTCCCTTAGGACCCACAAAAGAGAAAAAGGGTTAGAGAAAATGCCTCATTCGGGATCCACAAGCAAATATTTCTGAAAATACTTCATAGACAATGTAAATTACAAACAGACTTTACAAGCTCTGAATAGTTGCACAACAAAGGGTAAAATGGTTCACTACAGACCGAAAATCTCTCACAAGTGTCCATATGACACAACCTTTATTTACAAGCCTAAAACGGCCACCAAACCCAACTAAAATGGGATTATTAAGCCTTCGGCTGTCCCTCTACATGCTAGGCAAAGTATGAACATACCAAAAGACACGGACACACATAAGCATTACATCAAACATCCTATTTAGAAGTTTGTCCGTGACATTCTCCCCCACTTATTCCTTCGATGTCCTCGTCGAAGCCTTTGCCGACACTACAACTCCTCGCCTTTGCTAAGGCTTCAATCTTTTGCTCCAGCTACAATGCGCCTCTTGGCTCTCAACTGCTCTCCGCTGCTATTTTTGAGTAGTCGAACCTTTGATCCGCCATGCTCTTTCAACTCGCCAATGACTCTGACTCTAGTGTGGGGTTGGCTGAGTTGTGTTGATCCTTGTTGGTTCCTGTGGACCCTCCAGATGAAGGAAAAGACCATCCTTACTGCGTCGGTCTCTCAAATGCCTCATGTTGCTTGAATTGGGTGGATGCTTCTTGGAGCTTTAATGAGCATCGTCTCGCAAACTTATGAAGTTTTGGGTCCTTCCTCCACAAAATTTGTCCATTGACTCTTTCACTTAGTTGTCACTTCCAAATAGGTTCGCATCACTTCTGCTTTCGATTGGCATTTCGTTGGGAAATGAAGCGGACAATCTACTTTCAGTAGCACTGATCACCGTTGGGGAGGATTTGACAACTATTGTCTTCCATTATCTTCGAAGGGTCTTTGAACCTGTGCAGAGCTCCTTTGCTGGATAGATAAGAGAATTAGGGTACTCGGTTTCGGCCATTCTTTTAAGGGTTAAGAAGGCAAAGGTTACTTGACTTCGCCCGCCTCCTCGAGGTTGTACTCCATGCATCAAGATGGTTATTGGCCTTTACCTGCTCTTTACTCACACTTTTGAAGCACTTGAAGTGTTTGCACTCCTTGCATTGAGTTAGTTACCGTGATTCACCTTCTCAATACCATCGAACTTCTGGAATGCAGGAAGTTTTCACCCCAACTTGGAGTAATTCTCTAATAGATTTGGTCACCTCTGGGATTGTACCGTCTATGCGGTACCATGGCGCTGCCATGCCCATGGCTGTACTATCCGTCGCCTCGCATCTACATCCCTTTTCTTCATGATTAGTAGATATGTCTCTATGGTACTCCTCTGAGTCCACCTCCATTCTAACTGATGCTTGATTTTGGGTAGCTAAGTCCCTCTGGACTCGGCATCGCTTCCTCGCCCCTTTCGACCCCTTGCTTCAACACCTCTGTGTTCTCCAAGCAGCTCCCTTTTGTCGATTGAAAGACAGACTGCAACTCCCATGCATGGCCTCTGCCATCACGTTGTAGGATTTTCACTGATTCTGTTCTCCTTAGCTTCCTTGGTAGCAACGTTCGCTTACTCGACCTTGTCCTCTGACTTGTAGGGCTCCCTTAAGCGAATATGGGCTCTAGAGCAGTCTAACTCTCCAGCTGCTTTGATCATACCTCTGCATGATCAAGTCCCTCCATTGGGACTCACTAGTACTTGTATTCGAACTTTTCCCTTGGTGGAACATAGCCCCCATATGCTGATGACCAAGACTTTCATCCGATGCAAAATTCGATGCACGCACGGAAGACCCGCCTCTACAGTACCATGGCCTTCACTCCTTGACTCCATAGCCCTTCTTGCCGTCATGTTGTTCACCGAAGTAGAGCTTCCAATAGCTCCCGATCATAACTCTGTATGATCTAGTCCCTCACGGGACTCATTCATGTGTATCGCATTGCCACGAACTGTTCCACCACGATTCGCTGCACCATGTCGCCTCCTGGTGACATCTCCATTGTATTCTGATCCTTGTGGGATGAACTCGAACTGTGATCCCTCCATGTGTGGCCTCTACCAATACATCGTAGGGTCTCTTCCACCTTCAATTTTGTTCGCTCCTTTGGCAATAGACCTTTATCCACCCACTCTTGGGTCACACCTAGACGAAGCACCACTCTAGGATAGTCTGTCGCCTAGTAGCTCCCGAAGTCCCCCCGACTTCACTACAATTAGTGCACCATTGTCTGGATCCTGGGCCTTTGCCCCTACCAGCACAATTTCCGCTGTGCACCGCTTCCTTCATGGCAACTTGAATGGCAACACTGTGGCATATTCTTCAAGAGCACCTGCCTTCACGTCCTTTTGCCCCGTGCTAAGGCCTTCTGAACCTAACTTTGCCTCTACAAGTTGAGTCGCCTTAGTTCCTCCATCAAATGCTTCTCCGAGATAAGGTGCATGTGCCTAGAAGCTCCCTTCGTCTTTGGCACCATGCAAGATGAGTCCGCTCCGTCAGAATGAAGGACCCATGGAACAACATGTTCCTACTCTTGCCTCTGTAAGAGTTCATGTCCTTGACCTCTGTCTAAGGAAAGCACTGTGCCTCCGCTCCATGTTCCATCTTCTATGATGGCTTCCTTCATGCGGCTTGGGTACTTTGCCAAGTTACACCCAAGTTGCTCCGCTCCTCGTTTTTCCATTGAGTTGATGGTGGCCCTCGCTTCCACCATTCCACGGGTCAGCCCTCCCTTGAGTCCGATCTCCATATCGACTCCAAGTGTGCCTTCATTTGTGTTGCTTTAGGTTACTCCCCTACTTGATCTCGTAATGCATTCTCTTAAGCGAGATCATGCGACGACTCCTCGCCGCTTACTCGGTCCATTGCGTTTCGTGGAGTTGTTGTTTGTTGAGGTACTCCTCCTCAACATGTGAGGTCCATCCCACATGATTCTCCCTCTGGAGAGCCAGGACTTATCCCTCCTGGATAACTGTCCCATTGGAACAACATCTCTCTTCGTTTCGGAGACCACTATCCCCTTGGACTACTTCGATTTGCTGAACAAACTGTGCATTATTCTGCTTCCTGCAAACGCACTTGCTAGATTGCGACTTCACGTCAATACAGCCCCCGCTGCACCACTCAAGGCCTAGCAACATACTGAACTCATTGCACACTTTAACCTCCTATGGACGTATCATTCACATGCCGAAGAGAAAGTTTCAATGCTCCATGGCGCCGAGTTTCGGTCGCCTTGGGATGGTCGCGAACATTCCATCATCCGCATACAAGCCCATGTATGAGTACCGAATTCTTTGAGTTAGCAATTCTCGTCACCTCTGTGAGCGTTGCACAACTCTTACGGTCGCTGAGCAACTCATTCCACCTTGCATGGTCTCATCCTTTACCAAGTGCCTCGTTTGCCTTGAGCACCATCAAGTATAGTTGTCAACGTTGAGCTGTAGGTCAAACTTAACCATCCTAACCTTTGTGCGCTCTGCATTCCTCTAAGCTTGCCTGTTCTCGTGGTGCCTCTTGCACAAAGGGTTGGCCATTCCTCTAAATGCTAATCTTAGATGCCCGCTCCTCCGAGCGACTCCTTTTCCCTACATCTCCATGCCCGTTTTCCCCCAAACGGTCGCGCGTGTGCTGACTGCTCTCAACGTAGCCCCGCTAGGTCCCCTACATTTGCATGCTATGTGTTTCTATGAGTACTTGTCCCGCTCTAATACCATCTGTCACGGACTTAGCTGGTTTTGCCTAAGTCATGCGGCACCCTTGCGTGTCCGTCTGCAAAGTGTTGAATCTCGTATTTTGATGATGAAACTACTTGATATATGTTTATGATTAAATCTACGTTTTGAGTGATGCAGGATGCTTCGATTAGGATGAGGCAATTAAAGTAGGAAAATCATGTTGTGCTAGAGGAACATGTTAGAAGATTGGACGTCGGGCCGGTGGATCGGTCGACGTATCGACAGAATGCTTCGGGCCGTGGACTCGGGCATCGGGCCAAGAAGAGCAGGTATTGTGCCAAGAATATCGGAGTTGCGGAGTCAACTGGCCGATTGGGCAAAAGGCTGCAGGAGAGGACGATGCGCCGAAGAATCAGACGAAGCATCGAGGGACCAATGACATGCCGGACAACTTGGTTAATTGCTTAGGTTTAATTGTCTCGATCGAAGTTTTGTTTTAAGTATGCAGGAGTAACTACGATGAAAATAAGATATACAACAGGAGTTGCGCCGGAGTCAAGACAATGATCACGTTGGGAGTTCGAGAGTTCGACGGAAGTTCGGACAGTCGTCGGAGGTTATGTGGAAACAAATCCGAGAAGTCCATGAGCTTGCCAAAGAAGCTCGTCGAAACTCGCCAAGTGGATCGTCGCAAGTCCAGGAGTTTTTCGGAAGTCCGCAGGAGCATCACTGAGGGTTCATCGGATGATCGACGGAAGTTCGCCGGAAGCTCGCCGGAAGAAGCGATTGACGCACCGGAGCAAGTTGCAGTAAATGTCTTAGGAAATATCGTAGTTAGCACAATGATTAAGTTGAAAATGGGAGGCGATCCCATTAACATAATCTTGGGGTAATTGGGCCCTTGAAAAACCCAAATTGGGCCGAATGGATCAACCCATTCGGACCCTGATTTCTGCTAGGCGGTTGAACTGCCCAAGCCAGGATGTGGCACCGCCTGGGCTAAGTCTCTGAGCAAGACTGGGCGGTGCAACCTCCCCTGACAGAGGTGGCACCGCCTAGGCTCGGTCTCCGAGCTCTGGCTGAGCGGTGCAACTGCCTCAGTCAGGAGGTGGCACCACCTGAGCTCGGTCTTCGAGCTCTGGTAGGAGGTGCAACCGCCCCTGACAGGAGGTGGCACCGCCCAGAGGCTCAGTCTTCGAGCTCTGCCAGGTGGTGCAACTGCTCCAGTCAGGAGGTGCAACCGCTAGATCCCGAAATTTCGGGAATTGACAGCTTTGAGCTCCAAATTCAAACTGGGTTGGGGCCTATAAATACCCCACCCATTCAGCACTGAAAGGGCACTGAACACACACCGAAATCCTGATCTTATTATGTGATTTTTAGAGCTCAAAATTGTTGTAAAGGCCAAATGTTCTTCTCCCTCTTTTCTTCCAAGTTCTGAGCTTTAAAGAGAGGAGAGAAAATTCTGTAAGGGTTGTCTCCTAAGCCCGTCAAAAGGATTAAAACTATAAAAGGGTGATTGGCCTTCGCCTATTGAAGGAAGGCCTCTAGTTGACGTCAGTGACCTCGTCGGTGGAGGAAGCCAAAAGTGGAGTAGGTCAAGATTGACCGAACCACTCTAAATCTCGGTTTGTATTTATTTTGAGCATATTATCTTTACTACAAACCTCCTCTAAAGCTTACTGCTTTCTGCACATATACGATCGGGTTTCAATCTTTGCACTTTCCGAATCGGCGTTTAGACGTAAATCAGTTTTATCGTATGATCATCATATTTCAGTTTGCGCTTACGTTTTGATTTCTATCATAACTGCAAACTGCCTTTATATCCTTGCTTTAACTACATCTCGCTTAATCAAAAGTTAAAGTGATTTACGAATCGACTTTCTTACCGAAATCACTTTTATTGAACGAACGCATTTTTTATTTTAATCGTAGAAGGTTTTCCGCTGCACTAATTCACCCCCCCCTCTTAGGGCTCTTGATCCTAACAATTGGTATCAGAGCGGGGTTAACTCTCAAACGGATTAAAACACAAGAGAGATGACATACGCCGGAAACCAAGAGGGCCATTCTATTACACGTCCACCCATGTTCAATGGGACGGACTATACTTATTGGAAAACTCGAATGAGAGTTTTCTTGATTTCTATGAATTTGGATTTATGGAATATCGTTGAAAACGATTTTCAACTTCCCTCTAAACCGATGAACGAATGGTCGGATTTGGAGAAGAAGTATTTTTCTTTAAACGCAATGACTATGAATACCTTATTTTGCGCTTTGGACAAAAATGAGTTTAATCGGATTTCTACGTGCGAAACAGCTTTTGACATTTGGCGAACACTTGAAATCACGCACGAGGGAACTAGTAGAGTCAAAGACTCGAAAGTTAACATTTTATTGCATGATTTTGAGCTTTTTCGAATGTAACAAAGCGAGACTATAGGCGACATGTACACCCGTTTCACGGATGTCGTCAATAGTTTAAGAGCTCTTGGAAAATGTTTTTCGGATTTTGAACTCATAAACAAGATTTTGCGTTCTCTTTCTAAGAAGTGGGATTCAAAAGTAACTGCAATACAAGAAGCTAAAAACCTAAACAACTTACCACTTGAAGAACTAATTGGTTCATTGATGACATATGAAATGGTGCACAATGCACATGATGAGCATGATGAACAAAATCACCTTCCAAAGAACAGGAAGGATTTGGAACTTCGGACAAATGAATACCACTTGAGCGATGACTCAAGTGATGAGGACAATGATGAACTTGAACTTCGAACACTAAATCTTAATAAGTATATTAAACAAAAATCTAAAATAAATAATAAACTTGAACGAAGGAAGAGGCCAAAGAAGAAGAACACAAAGTGGGATGAATCGAGCTCCTCCGAAGACGAGGAGAAAATCAAGAAAGGCGAGGTGGCAAACTACGCCTTAATCGCTTTCAATGATGAGGTAATCGAAGTCCCCCTAATTTATTTTGAAATTACTTGATGCTTTCATGATGCATTTTCTTTTTTAGTTTAGAATTAATTTTCTTAAAAATTACATGTTTTTAAAAAAAATTATGATCATGCTAAGTAATTTCGAAAATGATAATATTACATATTTTATGATAAACAAATAAAATGATCTTGATTGAAAATATGAAATCATGGTTAAGAAGTAATAATGTGTATTACGTTGATTTCCATTGTTATTTCTTGATTTTGATTAGAAAAATCATGTTTGATTTGAAGAAATGCATAATGATATTTTGATTAACAATTTTATGCATGAGATTTTAAGTTATACATGATGATAAGCATGTGTTATTTTCATGAGTGTATTTGAAAAACTATGGCAAAAATGTGCTCAAATACATGAACTTGTTAAGATTATTTTTCGGACCTTCTTGATTCAATGTTCAAATCACTTAATTGCCATGATGATTTTACACTATTACATGCCTTAATAACATGTTGGAAATTATGTGTTTTGGATACAAAATTTTTTATGATCATGAGCATGTTTTATCTTCATGATTGAACTTGAAAATCTATAACAAAATCTTGTCCGAATGCATGAAAGTGTTAATTTCATTTTCAGATTCGCTTAACAATTGGTATCCTAACAATCGAATTTTCTCATACACTTATTATAAAATATTTTTCTGAAATGGATTTGATGAAATGATTTCTGCTTATAAATTCCATCTTGAAATATGGATGATAGTGTTTTTACTTGCAAAGATTTGTTTCACATACATATCTTGATCCTAACAATACAATGAGATTTCTTATGCAAAAATAAAGTGCTTTTGTGATTCTTTGCTAAAGAAAATAATTATTAAAATCATGATCTTGATAATTATAACATGAAGTTCTTTATAAATCAAGATCATTCATTATGCTCCCTATATTTATCAAAAAAGAATTCTTCAAATGAAGTGTAACTTGTCTTTTGATTTCTCAGAATCCAATGAAGTGTCATATTGATATCTTGATACTTGGAATATTTTAAAATATGATCTTGATAAGAATGTTTCAAGTTGCTCTTTGTGCTATATCTTTTCAAATGAATCATGAGCCTTGATATCATATATTTCATAATATAGAAATAACAAGATTTCTTTGCCTTATATGTCTTGTGTGATGATTGTATATCAATTTGCTTTATTATGAATTATATGAATCTTGATCGTGAACTTGTTAAGAAGAATTTTAATGAACCATGAATCATATCTTTGGTATTCACGAATTGATCCTAACAATTGATCCTCATTGATATCTTTCATTGATATGATAAATTATCATCTCATGATATATCGCATAATTATATCATGCTTTGCGATTGTATCATGTGATCTTTGCTGAATTTTCACATTGATATTCTTCATGACATGATTTCTTTGCATTGTTGTCTTGTATGCTTCATGTGATAATATGAATACATGAAACACTTATGATATGATTTTTATGCAATTCCTTGTATTCATGAAATGTTTATCTCATCACCTAATAATTCTTCTTGATATTCTTTATGTGATGATAAGAATACATGAAATATTCATTAATTTGTTTTGATGTATACAAATAAGAAGTTTCGATCATGTATGGTAGGATGTAATTTGATAAATTTGGTACCATCATGTTGTAAAATAAATGATGATTAGGAATCATGCATTAATGATGATTGTATATTTTATGATTTGGCATGATGCATGCAATGATGAAATATTCATGAATTTGAAATGATGCATGCAATACTTATGACAATGATGTACATGATGTATTACATATGATATGTATCATGAATGCTTTAAATGATGAATGTTTGGTATCATGATTAACATGTTGATAAATGCTTAAAAATTTTAATGTTTGAGTATCATGTATGATATATCCATTAATGATGATTGATTTATTTTTCGGTATCATGCATGAAAAATAAGAATTTTGAAATTGTGTATGTTTTAATTTGAATATATAATGATGCACAAATAAAATTGATACTTACCTTTGTCATAATCTGAAAATTGAAAAAAAAGGGGGTCATCCCTTCTTTTTGACAATGACAAAGGGGGAGCAAGAATTTCTAGCGTGGACATCATGAAAAGAGGCAAACTAGCTAGCTTACACAATTCAAGATGAAAGCAAAAATTACACTCCTCTAAAGAGAAGATGCAAATGTAACACTTGCCAAATTGTTTGCTTGCCTCATGTAAAATATTATCTCTTACTAGTTTGGCATTTTGCTAGCTTGCACTTTGCAAAGAAAGCAAAAATGACACTTCTCAAAAGAGAATAAAGAGCTTGTTATCTTGAACATCACAAGCTTGCCAAACAAAAATTGTAAAAGTGCTATCTTGCCTATCTCAAGAAGCAAAACTTGCAACTTGCACATTGCAATAGGAAGCAAGAATCATAAGCTTACACAAGAAAGCTATCTTGCATTTGCTTTCAAAATTTTTGCTATCTTGTATGCTGTAAAACTTGCATATCTAAAACTTGATAGCTTGAATGTTCTAAGCATGATGTAACATTTGCTGAATTTTCTGGCTTCAAAACTGCATGATGATAAAACTTGATATTATGTTTTTCATGCAATAAGTTAAACTAATATTCCAAACACAAGAATAGTTGGACTTCTCCTTTTTGTTGATGACAAAAGGGGAGAAGTATGATGTTATGCATAAGTTTATGCATAAGTTCATGATGACGTGTTGCAAGTATTCATGATGAATATTGCAATGACTTGAATTCAGTTTGAATTCAAGGTTCTATCAATATGGCATATTGATAGGGGGAGTTTGTTTAAACTCCGGGAGTTAAGTTTAACTTCGTCATCAAGTGGTTGTCATCATCAAAAAGGGGGAGATTGTTGAATCTCGTATTTTGATGATAAAACTACTTGATATATGTTTATGATTTAATCTGCGTTTTGAGTGACGCAGGATGCTTCGATCAGGATGAGACAATTAAAGCAGGAAAATCATGTTGTGCTGGAGGAACATGTCAGAAGATTGGACGTCAGGCTGGTGGATCGGTCGACGTATCGACAGAAGGCTTCGGGCCGTGGACTCGGGCATCGGGCCAAGAAGAGCAGGTATTGTGCCAAGGATATCGGAGTTGCGGAGACAACTGGCCGATTGGGCAAAAGGCTGCAGGAGAGGACGATGCGCCGAAGAATCAGACGAAGCGTCGAGGGACCAATGACATGCCGGACAACTTGGTTAATTGCTTAGGATTAATTGTCTCGATTGAAGTTTTGTTTTAAGTGTGCAGGAGTAACTACGATGAAAATAAGATATGCAACAGGAGTTGCGCCAGAGTCAAGACAATGATCACGTTGGGAGTTCGAGAGTTCGACGGAAGTTCGGACAATCGTCAGAGGTTCTGCGGGAACAAATCCGAGAAGTCCATGAGCTTGCCAAAGAAGCTCGTCGGAACTCGCCAAGTGGATCGTTGCAAGTCCAGGAGTTTTCCGGAAGTCCGTAGGAGCATCACCGAGGGTTCATCGGATGATCGACGGAAGTTCGCCGATGTTAGGATCGAGAGCACTAAGAGGGGGGGGGGGTGAATTAGTGCAGCGGAAATCTTTCAGCGATTAAAAACGAAAGCTGCGTTCGTTCGATAAAAACTATTTTGATGCAAAAGCCGATTCTAAGATTACTTATGATTAAGTGCAGTTTACGTCTAAACACAGTTTGCGTCTAAACGCAGTTTGCGTTTAAACACAGTTTGCGTCTAAGCGCAGTTTACGTCTAAGCTCAGATTGCGTAAATCACTTGTTTAGATCAAAAGCAGTTTAAGCAGAAGTATAAAGACAGTGTGCTGCTATTGTACAGCCCAAAAAGTAATATGCAAAAAGCAGATTTACGTCTAAACGCAGATTTACGTCTAAACGCAGATTTACGTCTGAACTTTGAAACTCGTTTGTAGACCCGCAGAAGGCAATATGCAGTTCAAGACGTAAACTGAAATCTGATGATTATACGAGGAAAGCCGATTTACGTCTAAATGCAGTTTTACGTCTGAATGCAGATTTTCGTCTAAACCTTGAAACTCGTTCGTAAAATTGCAGAAGACAGTTTGCAGTTATAAATAGAATCAAAACGTAAATGTAAACTTCAAAGAAACTTGTTCGTAAAAGTGCAGAAGACAGTTTGCAGTTACAAAACGTAATCGTAAACTGTAATGTATGAAAATATGATTTACGTCTGAATGCAGATTCGGAAAGATCAGCACTTAGAAACTTGTTCGTAAAGGCGCAGAGAGCAGTAGCTATGTAGGAGGTTTGCAGTAATGATAAAGTGCTCAAAATAAACGCAAACCAGAGATTTAGAGTGGTTCGGTCAGTCTTGACCTACTCCACTTTTGGCTTCCTCCACCGACGAGGTCACCGACGTCAACTAGAGGCCTTCCTTCAATAGGCGAAGGCCAACTGCCCTTTTACAGATTCACTCCTTTTGATGGGCTTAGGAGACAACCCTTACAAGACCTTTCTCTCCTCTCTTTACAACTCAAGACTTGAAGAACAGAAAGAGGAGAACTTTAGGACTTTACACAAATTTGAGCTCTTAGAATCACAGAAAAGATCAAGAATTTCGGTGTAGGTCTGTATCTTTTCAGTGCTGAATGGGTGGGGTATTTATAGGCCCCAACCCAATTCAAATTTGGAGCTCAAAACGATCAAATCCCGGAATTCCGGGATCAGGCGGTTGCACCTCCTGACTGGAGAGGTTGCACCGCCTGGCAGAGCTCGAAGACTGAGCCCAGGCGGTGCCACCTCTTGACTGAGGCGGTTGCACCTCTCTGCCAGAGCTCGAAGACCGAGCTCAGGCGGTGCCACCTCTCTGTCAGGGAGGTTGCACCGCCCAGTCTTGCTCGAAGACTGAGCTCAGGCGGTGCCACCTCTCTGTCATGGAGGTTGCACCGCCTAGTCTAGCTCGAAGACTGAGCTCAAGCGGTGCCACCTCTCTGTCATGGAGGTTGCATCGCCCAGTCTAGCTCGAAGACTGAGCTCAGGCGGTGCCACCTCCTGGCTGAGGAGGTTGCACCGCCCAGTCTCGCTGGGAGGCTTAGCCCAGGCGGTGCCACCTCCTGGCCTAGGCGGTTGCACCTCCTGGTGCAATCAGGGTCCGAATGGTTAGCTCCATTCGGCCCAATTTCAGTCTTTCAGGGGCCCAATTGCCCCAAGATTAAGCTAATGGGATCACCTCCCATTTTCCAACTTAATCAATGTGCTAACTACGATTAGATCTAAGACAATTTCTGCAGCTTTGCTTCGGTGCGTCAATCGCTTCTTCCGACGAGTTTCCGGCGAACTTCCGTCGATCATCCGATGAACCCTCGGTGATGCTTCTGCGGACTTCCGGCCAACTCTTGGACTTTGCGACGATCCACTTGGCGAGTTCCGACAAGCTTCGCTTGGCAAGCTTCTGGACTTCTCGGATCTGTTCTCGCAGAACCTCCGACGACCGTCCGAACTTCCGTCGAACTCTCGAACTCCCAACGTGATCATGAACTTGACTCCGGCGCAACTCCTGCTGCTTGTCTAACTTTCATCATAGTTAATCCTGCACACTTATCTCAACACATAGATTAGACAACAAATGACAATTGACTTCATCATCAAAATCCGAGATTCAACAATCTCCCCCTTTTTGATGATGACAATCAATTGATAATGGAGTTATCCTTAACTCCCCCTGTCTATATGCCATAGTTGAGATAAGTGTTGAATCTCAGATTTTGATGATGAAACTAATTGATTGTGTTTAAATGTTTGACTACATTTTGAGTGATACAGGTCTACTCGATCAGGATTAGACAATTAACGCAGGAGGAATTGATGTTGCGTCGGAGGAGATCACGTCAGGATATTGGATGGCAAAAGGCTTCGGGCGTCGGGCATCGGGCCAAGGAGAGCGAAATTGCGCTAAGGATATCGGGGTTGCGGAGGTCAACCGCCGATTGGGCAACAAGCCGCAAGAGAGGACGATGCACCGAAGAATCGGATGAAGTGCCAACCAATGACGTGCCGGGCAACAGAATGTCAATTTGCGTTATAATAATTGTCTAGATCGGAGTAGAGTGTTTGCTTGTGTGTGCAGGATTAACTACGATAACCAGAAAACACAAAGCGAGAATACCGGAGTCAAGTTCGATGGACGTTTAAGAGTCCAAAGATTCGTCGGAGATGCTGCCAGAACCAACCGAGAAGAAATCGGGAACTTGTCGGAATTTTCGGAAGTTCGCCGAAGAGATCGTCGGAGGTTCACGGAGATCACCGAGAAGGCTCGGCTACTCATTAAAGTCATCACAAGTTCGGGAGCTTGCTAGAAGCCCGTCGGCAGAAAGTTCGTCGGAAAGCTCGCTAGAACAAGACTCGACGTTCGCGGTTGAAAATTTGCTTAGGACGTGTTTTGGTTATGTAGTCCACTTGTAATTAGGATTAGGATTAAGAGATAATCCTATATCCTGGTTAGGGGCCAACTGGGCCCAAAGTCAGAGTTGGTTTAGGCTAAAAATTAAGCTAAACCAGCGAACTAGAGAGCCAAGATTGAAGCCCAACTAGTGGCTGAAAACACTGTAGTCGGGCTGAAATCACTGTAGGCGGTGGCACCGCCTAGCTGGGCGGTGGCACCGCCCAGCACCCGAGTGCTGGGCGGTGACACCTCCTTGGCTGGGCGGTTGCACCGCCCAGCACCCGAGCGCTGGGCGGTGGCACCGCCTGGCTGGGCGGTGGAACCGCCAGCACTGGGAACCCTAAGAGAATTCAAATTTTGGAGCCCAAAATTTGAATCCTCTTGAGGCCTATAAATACCCCTCAAATCTCAACTGAGGTTACAACTTTTGAGAAGCATTTTGATTGAGAGAAAAGTCTTAGAAAGTCTTAGCAAGTCTTGTTTTCAATTTGCTAGAGAGCTCCTCCTTCTTTCTTATTGAAAATTTGTAAGAGGTTGAGCTGCTTGTAAAAGGTTGTAAGAGGGGTGTTTACCCTTCCATTTCAAGAGACTTGCTAGTGGAAGGTGGGAGCCTCATCGAAGAGGGGCCTCGCAAGTGGAGTAGGTCATTTGACCGAACCACTCTAAAAATCGGCGTAATCTCTGGTTTGCTTTTTATTATTGTCATTTACATTACTGCAAATCTTCTTACTGCTTTAGTTCCTTATTACTCTTACTGCGCAACTTTAAGAATACGCCTTCAAGTTAAATTTCTCAAGTTTCGTTCTTAACGTACGAAAGATTTTGTTAAAATCGAAGTTTTAATCCGCTGCACTAATTCACCCCCCCCCCCTCTTAGTGCCGCTCCGATCCTAACAAGTGGTATCAGAGCCACGGTTTTCTACTTTGGTTTAACACCCAAATAGAAATGACTCCTTATGGCTTTCAAGAGGGTCACTCTCTCATTCGTCCTCCCTTTTTCAATGGGACGGACTACACTTGTTGGAAAACTCGAATGAGAGTTTTCTTACTTTCTTTGGATTTGAATTTATGGGACATAGTCGAAAATGGATTTGAAATGTCTTCTCTCCCAATGAACCATTGGAATAATTTGGAGAAGAAGATGTTTTCTTTAAATGCAAAGGCTATGAATGCCTTATATTGTGCACTTGACAAAAGTGAATTTAATCGCGTTTCGATGTGTGACTCGGCTTTTGATATTTGGAGAACTCTAGAGGTCACTCATGAAGGCACTAGCCGAGTGAAAGAGTCCAAAATCAATATTCTTGTGCATTCTTACGAACTTTTCCGGATGAAACCAAGTGAGTCCATCGGAGACATGTACACCCAGTTCACGGATGTCATCAATGGACTCAAAGCTCTTGGTAAAAGTTTTTCTAATTTTGAACTAGTCACTAAAATCTTAAGATCCCTTCCAAAAAGTTGGGATCCAAAAGTTACGACCATTCAAGAGGCCAAGGACCTTAAAACATTCCCTCTCGAAGAACTTATTGGGTCTCTAATGACCTACGAAATGAACAATGTGACAAAAAAGAAACTCGAGAACAACCTTCCAAATGATAGGAAGGATTTGGGACATAGAACACATGAAGACCACTCGAGCATAAGCTCAAGTGATGGTGAACTTAAACTACTAATGAAACAAAAATTAAAAAGCAAAAAGAATGGAACTACTTGCTTTGAACGCAAGAAGAACAAAAGTTGGGATGAATTGAGCTCTTCCGAAGATGAGGAGAAAATCAAGAAAGGCAAGGTGGCAAACTATGCCTCACCCTCTTTCAACAATGAGGTAATCAAAATCCCACTAATTTATTTCGATATTACATAATACTTTCTTGAGTTATTTTTAATTTAGTTTAGGATTAATTTTCTTGAAAATTGCATGTGTTATGTTAATGCAGTAAAATGTTAAATATAAATCTAATGCTTATACACCTAGTAAGATTAATCTTATATATGTGCTTGAGAAGCAAGAATTTGTATTTTGACGATTTCCATATTGATTTTCAATGACGATGCATGACTTTTGAATGGAAGGCTTGATGATTTTTTTATGAACCTTATCTTTGGTTTTCAAACATGATGTATAGTTTTGACATAAGAACAAAAATTTGAAGCATGCTAATATAAAGTCAATCATATAAAGTAAAACTAAAGAAATTTTAAATATCTTTAAGAATCATTCAAAATTATGTTCAATAAGACCTTACTTGATGTTGTAATGAAACCATTGAAAGTTTTGATGCTATGATTTGATGATTTTATGCATGAGATTGTAAAGTTATACATGATGATTTTTTGGTCTTGATGGTTTTTATGACAAAATTCATTTTTCGATCCTAAATGTTGATGCACATTTTTATCTAGCATAAATGACATGAATTTAAATAACTAAAAAGAGAAAAGCATTGTTCTTGAAAATTATTTTTCTCTATCTTGTTGATTTATATGAATCCCTTGAAAATGATTTTGGTTTGATGATTTGAATTACAAATGAGTTATATCAAAATCATGATATTGATTTGACTTGAAGTAATGAGTTGAAATCATTTTTTTTTGGAATTATGTGTTGCACTTTTTTTATCTTGATGATCTTTGATTTTTTTTTAAAAACGATGATGCATGGATTTGAAAGAAAAGGAGATGCATGCATGGAATCAATCAATAAGTTGAAACAAAAGGAGGAAAGATTTTTTATTGAAAATTTTCTTTTTCTCTATCTTATTGATTTATACCTAAGAGACCAATAAAATTATTTATGTCATTTTGAATCTCTTGAAAGAAATGTTGAGATTTTGATGATTTAGACGATTTGAATTTAAATGAGTTTTATCTAAAATCATGATCTTGATTCCGTGATATTTACAAATTAAGATTTATTATGAATCAAGATTTTTCATTAATCGATCTCCTAAGATTTTCTTTTGATTATTAATGAGTAGGTTTTTCAAAAAGAAATCATGTCTTCTGGTATTCACATGTTCTAATCCTGCATGATAAAATTTTTATGTAATTCCTTATATTCATGAAATGTTTATCTCATCACCAATTATTTTCTTCTTGATATTCCTTATTTGGTGATATAAAATCATGCATGAAATACTCTTGAGATTATTTTGATGCATACAAATGAAAAGTTATGATCATGCATGGTAGGATGCAATTTGACAAATTAATACCATTATGATTTGAAATATTTATAATTTGGAATGATGCATGCAATACTTATGCCTTTTATTATGATAATATATGTGATGTATTGCATATGATGTGAATCATGAATGCTTTAAATGATAAATGTCTTGATATCATGATTGATGATTTTGTTCTATGCATAAGATTTTTAAAATTATGCATAATGAATCTTGTAATTTACAGATTATCGATTTTCTTTTTACCATAATGAAAGTGCCTTATTGATCCTTGTCATAATAAATCTAGCACTTTCGGTTTTAAACATGATACATGTTTTTATTTGACATAAAAAAAAAAGGGAGGCATGCTTGAATGAAATAAATCACATGAATTGAAGCAACTAAAAGAGAAGAACATTTTTCTTCTTGAAAATTATTTTTTCTATATTATTGATTTTGATGAATCTATTTGTATTATTTTTATGAATCTCATGGATTATGAAAATGATTTGAATTTAATGGATTTTATTGAAATCATGATCTTGATTTCTCACAATTTTCTATTGAATGAATCAAGTTTTTTTTCTATTTAAAAGGATATTTATCAAAATTTTCATGGTCTTTTAGTATTCATGATATTGATAATTATATTTTGAAACTCTATGTAAATCAAGATTCTTCATCATGATTCTCTCGTTTTATAAAAGAGGAGATGTTCTATGTGAATCATAAGATTTTATATGCATGAATTGAGATTTTGTTCTCCTATGATTCTTTTCGCTATTAACTAACAAGAAACTTGTTCTTGTAAATCATGATACGCTACTTGATATCTTGATAATTTATAACTTGAGTTTTCCTTTTGAATCAAGATTGTTTCATATCATGTTTTCTATTTACAATTGAAGAAATTTGTCAAAAATGATATATGTCTTTTGACAATCAATTTTATCTTTGTTATTTACCCTTGTCATGATTTGAAGATTATAGTAAACGGAAATGAATTACATGATTGTATTGTTCTTCCCTTCTTTTTGACAATGACAAAGGGGGAGATAGCTAGCTTGCACAAGTCAAGAAGATGCAAAACTTGATTGCTAGCTTGTCTATCTTAAGTAGCAAAGATTACTAACTTGCTTATTTCAAGAAGCAAAAGTTGTCTTCTTAAATATTACTATCTTGCCTATCTCAAGAAGCAAAACATGCTAACGTGAACATCTAGCAAAATTGTATATTTCAAGAAGCAAGGGTTGCTTTCTTGTACATCTCAAAACTACTAGCTTGCATGCTCTAAAAATATTATAAAATTTGCTAGCTTATATGTTGTAGAAATTACTATCGTACTACCTTGCATATCTATGATGATAGCAAAATTGCATAATGATAAAACTAGGAGATTATGTTAATTATGCAATGTTGGTATCCAATGTTGAACTTGGATATTTCAAAAACTTGCAACTTGCACATTGCAATAGGAAGCAAGAGTCATGTGCCTGCATAAGAAAGCTATCTTGCATTTGCTTTCGAAATTTTTACTAGCTTGTATGTTGCAAAACTTGCTCACTTTTTCAAAATTGCTAGCTCAAACATTCCAAAGGAAGCAAAAATTTGCTAGCTTGAAACTTGCTAGCATGTAGTATAAAGAGAAGCAATTAGTTGTTATATCAAGAAATGCAAACATGCTAAACTTACACATCTTTAATTGCTAGATTGCATGATGATAAAATTTGGTACTATGTTTTTCATGCAATGTATGAAACTTTTTTCTCTAAACACATAAGAGTAGGAACTTCTCCTTTTTGTTGATGACAAAGGGGGAGAAGTATATTGATGACTTCATGCATTGAATTAAATATTTTATATTTGCATGATAGTTTAAATGTTGTTCATAACATGTGATGAATGTTACTTGGATTTGGGATAATCCAAGTGTTCTATCAATGGCATATTGATAGGGGGAGTTTAGTTAAACTCCGGGGAGTTAAGGTTAACTCCGTTAGTCATCAATTAGTTGTCATCATCAAAAAGGGGGAGATTGTTGAATCTCGGATTTTGATGATGAAACTAATTGATTGTGTTTAAATGTTTGACTACATTTTGAGTGATACAGGTCTACTCGATCAGGATTAGACAATTAACGCAGGAGGAATTGATGTTGCGTCGGAGGAGATCACGTCAGGATATTGGATGGCAGAAGGCTTCGGGCGTCGGGCATTGGGCCAAGGAGAGCGAAATTGCGCCAAGGATATCGGGGTTGCGGAGGTCAACCGCCGATTGGGCAACAAGCCGCAAGAGAGGACGATGCACCGAAGAATCGGATGAAGCGCCAACCAATGACGTGCCGGGCAACAGAATGTCAATTTGCGTTATAATAATTGTCTAGATCGGAGTAGAGTGTTTGCTTGTGTGTGCAGGATTAACTACGATAACCAGAAAACACAAAGCGAGAATACCGGAGTCAAGTTCGATGGACGTTTAAGAGTCCGAAGATTCGTCGGAGATGCTGCCAGAACCAACCGAGAAGAAATCGGGAACTTGTCGGAATTTTCGGAAGTTCGCCGAAGAGATCGTCGGAGGTTCACGGAGATCACCGAGAAGGCTCGGCTACTCATTAAAGTCATCACAAGTTCGGGAGCTTGCTAGAAGCCCGTCGGCAGAAAGTTCGTCGGAAAGCTCGCCAGAACAAGACTCGACGTTCGCGGTTGAAAATTTGCTTAGGACGTGTTTTGGTTATGTAGTCCACTTGTAATTAGGATTAGGATTAAGAGATAATCCTATATCCTGGTTAGGGGCCAACTGGGCCCAAAGTCAGAGTTGGTTTAGGCTAAAAATTAAGCTAAACCAGCGAACTAGAGAGCCAAGATTGAAGCCCAACTAGTGGCTGAAAACACTGTAGTCGGGCTGAAATCACTATAGGCGGTGGCACCGCCTAGCTGGGCGGTGGCACCGCCCAGCACCCGAGTGCTGGGCGGTGACACCTCCTTGGCTGGGCGGTTGCACCGCCCAGCACCCGAGCGCTGGGCGGTGGCACCGCCTGGCTGGGCGATGGAACCGCCAGCATTGGGAACCCTAAGAGAATTCAAATTTTGGAGCCCAAAATTTGAATCCTCTTGAGGCCTATAAATACCCCTCAAATCTCAGCTGAGGTTACAACTTTTGAGAAGCATTTTGATTGAGAGAAAAGTCTTAGAAAGTCTTAGCAAGTCTTGTTTTCAATTTGCTAGAGAGCTCCTCCTTCTTTCTTATTGAAAATTTGTAAGAGGTTGAGCTGCTTGTAAAAGGTTGTAAGAGGGGTGTTTACCCTTCCATTTCAAGAGACTTGCTAGTGGAAGGTGGGAGCCTCATCGAAGAGGGGCCTCGCAAGTGGAGTAGGTCATTTGACCGAACCACTCTAAAAATCGGCGTAATCTCTGGTTTGCTTTTTATTATTATCATTTACATTACTGCAAATCTTCTTACTGCTTTAGTTCCTTATTACTCTTGCTGCGCAACTTTAAGAATACGCCTTCAAGTTAAATTTCTCAAGTTTCGTTCTTAACGTACGAAAGATTTTGTTAAAATCGAAGTTTTAATCCGCTGCACTAATTCACCCCCCCCCCTCTTAGTGCCGCTCCGATCCTAACAATAAGTCAACCTTGAATTCAAGACCTAAGAATTCAAGTGACGTATTGATAAGTTAGATCAGTTAAACTTATCAATACTCCCATCATGATACTCATCATGAGGTATCTCTTCAAAGATGATGTCAAGGCTTGACATACATCATCAAGTTTGTATGATTGTGATTGTAACTATTCATCATGTATTATCATATAAAGCTGTGAAGCACTATTACATGATGCACACATTTGAAATATTCTAGCAAGTTTTGCATTTTCTTCACATGATAAGATATCAACTCAGGGCATAATGCAAACATAATGCAAACTTTAGCACATGTTCATATATCTCTTGGTGATGCAAGGATGGCATAATCATAGCAGTGTTTATCAATTCATATATCTCCCCCTTTGTCATCAACAAAAAGCATAATAATTATGATGCTAGGAAAATAATAATAGCAAGCTTATAGAGGAATTTTACATAGATTGCTTTAAATACTTCTTCCCCTTTATGTTATAATCCATTGTCTATGTAAAGATTTTGCAGAATGGAATACATACACAGAATGGAATCACTTCATCAAATCTATTTGAGAAACTTATTTTTCATGAAAGTGTACGAGAAAATCTGTTTTATAGCATTCGAATAAATAAGATGCATTCGGACAAGATTTTGTTGCAGATTTTCACATATAATCATAGAAACATGGCAATCAAGTGATTTGATCATTCAATATAGTCCGAAAAATAATATCAACAAATTTATCTATTCGGACACATCAACATTCCTAATTCTCTTCGAATGAAATCAAATTGTTCTTCACTTAGAGGTTTTGTAAAAATGTCAGCTAGTTGATGTTTAGTATCAATGAACTCTATGGTTACGTCATGATTAGTGACATGATCTCGTATAAAGTGATGTCTAATATCAATATGTTTTGTTCTTGAGTGTTGTATAGGATTCTTAGTTAAGCATATTGCACTCGTGTTATCACATTTAATGGGAATATCTTTAAGATTAACTTTGTAATCTTCTAAAGTGTTTTTCATCCATACAACTTGTGCACAGCATGCACTTGCTGCTGTTGGGAAATCATGGGGGGGCGACATCATATGCGCAGCGGAAGAACAAGAAAACAAAAATCCCCGATTCCCAAAAAGATGTTCGTCGTCGTGCGAAGATTGGTGCGCAAAATCCGCAAAACACAAAACTGCGTATAGAGATTGTGTTACCTAGGGAGATCGTATATCCCTGTTTCCTTGCAGATCCTCAGGAGAGGGTGAAGGAGGTCAAGCGTCCTCCTCTCTAGCGGTGATCCACACAGCAGGGTTGCGACGACGCTCCTCAAAACTCCAGGCCTACTCTGAGGTGGAGAGGGAGAGGAGAATAGGAAGGGCAAGCAAAGACTCTAGCCTATGAGGCTGTGAATCCCTCCTATTTATAGAGATCCCGTGTCAAAACCCTAATGGGTCCTTTCCCTAGTGGGTATTGGATCTGCATCCAATAAGACAAGGGCTCCGTCGGATATCTCATATCCGAACCTCTACTCATCGCAATGCCTACCATATGTGTGTGACCCTCTAGGCCCAATATCGAGCTGGCCGTGAGTCATACCTGTCAGAACTCCTTCTAACTAAGTGAATTATTATCTCTGTAATAATTCACTCAACTCATCGACTACGGAAGTACTAGGCCACTACGCCGTAGTCCCCAGACGATACAGGGGAATCCAATCCATTGGACCTGTCTGTCCTCAGTTACCATGTACCTATAGTCCCTCATCCATCTAATATCCCAGAGACCGTATATCGAGCATGGTGCTGTCAGACCCATACGGTTTCTACTCGAGTCTCGCTCTAATCGGATTCTCCCGGAGAACTCTTTCTCTCTCAACCCGAATGACCCTGGTCAGGGATTTGTCTGAGCAAGAACACATGGGATATTCCTCTCATGATACCGAGAGTGGATGATCCTCTATCGACACTCAATAGCCCTCGTAAGGTCGACTACCACTCCCAATGACCAGCTGTACTAGATCTGGGAACAGCCAAACCTATAAGTCTGGTATCAAAGAGTGGAGCACTCATACAGGACATCCTTGGTGTCTCAAGTCTAAGAACCAGATACACCACTAGGACTACGGAATCGTTGTCTGACAATAAGGCATCATCAACCATCCAGCATTCCGTAAGCGGATCAATCAGTGAACTCATTCTCCAATGAGCACCTGTACTGTATCCCTAGTGTCCCTACACGAGCAGCTATGAGACCAGCTGCATCCATCATATGGACGGGTATACAGCACACCAGTCTATCCGGTTATCACGATGTCCCTCTCGAGTAACCTATGACCGGGATTATTTAGGATATGTGTTTAAAGGTGAATCGATCTCATTATCGTGATCTCATCACGATCCGATTCCCATTGCACAAATCCAAGGACATCACAATACATATGCATTTATGCAATAGTTATAAAGTGATATACGCCAAAAATATAATAAGCAAAAAGATTCTGTATCAAGTCACACGTGCCATCACTCACGTGATTGGCTTGCTGGGCACTTATGACTAGCAATCTCCCACTTGACCTAAAGCCAATCACCTATGTGTCTGATCCCCATCAGACCCCTGTGACGCTCAAAGACAATCTGAGACAATGGCTTTGTTAGTGGATCTGCAATGTTATCTTCGGATGGAACTCTTTCCACTGCTACATCTCCTCGGGTCACGATCTCTCTGATAAGGTGGAACCTCCTCAGAACATGCTTAGATTTCTGATGAGACCTAGGTTCCTTCGCTTGAGCAATTGCCCCGTTGTTGTCGCAATATAGGGAAATCGGCTCCTCACTATCTGGCACGACTCCCAAATCTGTGATGAACTTCTTCAACCAGACTCCCTCCTTTGCTGCATCTGATGCAGCAATGTACTCCGCCTCTGTGGTCGAGTCAGCAGTGGTATCTTGCTTGGAACTCTTCCAGCACATTGCTCCTCCATTCAAGGTGTACACATACCCTGAATTCGACTTGCTATCATCGACATCAGACTGAAAACTTGAGTCAGTGTAGCCTTCAACCTTAAGGCTATTACCTCCATATACTAGTAAAAGATCCTTAGTCCTTCTCAAGTACTTAAGGATACACTTTACTGCTTTCCAGTGCTCCAAGCCTGGATCTGCTGATACCTGCTCGTGACACTCAGAGCATGCGCTATATCAGGCCTAGTACATAGCATGGCATACATGATAGACCCTATTGCTGAGGCATAAGGTATCATATCCATGTTCGCCCTTTCTTCTGGAGTCTTTGGGGACATACTCGTAGAAAGCGATATCCCATGTCTCATCGGTATGAGACCTCTTTTGGAATTTTCCATGCCAAACCTTTTGACAATAGTTTCTATGTACCTGGACTGGGATAAGCCAAGCATCCTTTTGGATCTATCTCTATAGATTCTAATTCCCAAGATATAAGATGCTTCTCCTAAGTCCTTCATGGAGAAGTGTCTAGATAACCAAGCCTTTATTATGGATAGCATTCCTATGTCATTCCCAATGATGAGGATGTCATCCACATATAACACCAAAAAGCTAATAGCGCTCCCACTTACCTTTCTGTATACACAAGGCTCATCTTCGTTCTTAACGAAGTCATAAGATCTGATTGCCTCATCAAATCTTATGTTCCAACTTCGGGAAGCTTGCTTTAGTCCATAAATGGATCTAAGCAACCTACACACCTTATCTGGGCAGTTCTTGGACACGAATCCCTCAGGTTGCATCATATACACCTCCTCCTCGAGGTTCCCGTTGAGGAATGCGGTTTTCACATCCATCTGCCAGATCTCATAATCATAGTGTGCTGCAATAGCCAATAGAATTCTGATGGATTTTAGCATTGCTACGGGTGAGAAAGTTTCGTCGTAGTCAACACCTTGCCTTTGACGATACCCCTTAGCCACTAGCCTTGCTTTATAGGTCTCTACCTTTCCATCTACTCCGATCTTTTTCTTAAAGATCCACTTGCAACCGATGGGTACAATACCTTCGAGCGCATCAACTAGGTTCCAAACCTTATTGGAGTACATAGAATCCATCTCAGAATTCATGGCTTCTTGCCACTTCCCGGAGTCTATACTCATAATAGCCTCCTCGTAGGTTTGATGATCAATATCCTCTACATCCTCTGCTCTAATATGTCCCACATATCTCTCAGGAGGATGGGATACTCTATCAGACCTGCGTAAAGTTGAAACTTGTGTATTAGATACCTGAACAGACTCGGGCTGTAGAGTGGTGCTTGAGCTTGGTTCTCCAACCTCGCTCAATTCTATCATTCTCCCACTATCTCCGTCAAGAATGTGTTCCTTCTCAAGGAACACTGCTCTCTTAGCTACAAAGACCTTTTGGTCCTCGAGATGATAGAAGTAATACCCACAAGTTTCCTTGGGGTATCCCACAAATTTACATCGCCCTGTCCTTGATTCTAACTTATCGGGGTTGTGTCTTTTAACATGGGCAGAGCAGCCCCAAATCTTAACTACTTTAAGATCAGGCTTCTTCCCTTTCCATATCTCATATGGTGTAGACACCACCGACTTAGTTGGAACTCTGTTCAGAAGGTAAGCTGCGGTTTCTAGGGCATATCCCCAGAATGAGATGGGTAGGTCAGCGAAACTCATCATGAACCGTACCATATCTAATAATGTACGATTTCTCCTTTCAGAGACACCATTGAGCTGAGGTGTGTAAGGAGGTGTCCATTAGGATAATATCCTATGGTCCTTGAGGAACTGAGTAAACTCTGTACTTAAGTACTCACCTCCTCGATCTGATCGAAGAGTTTTGATACTCTTTCCAGTCTAGTTCTCCACCTCATTCTTATACTCTCTGAATTTCTCAAAGGCCTCGGACTTGTACTTCATTAAGTACACATATCCATACCTTGAGAAATCATCAGTAAATGTAATGAAGTAGGAGTAACCTCCAATGGCATGAGTTGACATGGGTCCACATACATCACTATGTATGAGTTCCAACAACTCATTGGCTCTCTCTCCAGTTCTACTAAATGGAGATTTGGTCAGTTTTCCACGAATGCAAGGCTCACAAGTTGCATATGACACGTAGTCGAATGGATCTAGATATCCATCATTTAGCAACTTTTGAATCCTTCTTTCATGGATGTGACCTAGCCTACAATGCCATAGGTATGCACTATTCACCTCATCTCGTTTCCTCTTAGACACTTACATTCATGATATGTGGAGTAGTGTCTTGCATAAACAAACCTTTATGCAATATTCCTCTCGTCAATCTCCCCTTAGCTTTGCTAGAATTTACAATAAATTGTAGATGTGATAAGCAATATTGGTATCCAATACCAATGCACTATCACAAAAATCTAACAATTGGAGATTGATCATGAATGTACTTGAAGCTTCACCAAGCTTCTTGTTTCGCCCTTTCTGCAAGGTACTCTTTGCAGTTCCTCTTCCAGTGCCCATCTTTACCATAGTGGAAGCACTGGCCTTTGTCCTTTGTTGGGTCTTTCTTAGCAACCTTTGCTTTACCTTGTTTGCCCTTGCCCTTTCCCTTCTTAAGGGACCTTTCTGCTTTCCTTTTCTTTCTGGTCTCACCAGTGTAGAGAACTGGCTTCTCTTTCTTAATAGTACTCTCTGCCTCCCTCAACATATTGAGGAGCTCTGGGAGAGTCACCTCAAGCTTGTTCATATTAAAATTCATTATGAACTGTGAAAAGGAATCTGGTAGGGACTGAAGCATAATGTCCACACACAAGTTATCCTCTAGGACCATTCCTAGACCTGTGAGTTTCTTTATTCACTCAATCATCTTTAGGACATGGTTCTGAACCGGTGTCCCCTCAGTCATCCTAGCGCGGAAAAGGCTCTTGGATATCTCATATCGTTGAGTCCTTCCCTGTTCCTCAAACAATTTACGGACATGTAGGAGAATGGATCTGGCATCCATCTTTTCATGTTGTCTCTGTAACTCTGGAGTCATAGAGCCCAACATATAGCACTGAGCAAGAGTGGAGTCATCAATGTACTTCACGTAGCGAGCGATCTCATCCTCGCTTGCCCCTTCTTCGGGCGTAGGCATCACTGTATCAAGGACGTACACGATTTTCTCCGCTGTGAGAACAATTCTCAAGTTACGGAGCCAATCCGTATAATTTGGACCAGTGAGGCGGTTGACATCAAGTATGCCACGTAAGGGATTTGAAAGCGACATTTTCTGAAAATAAAGATGTAGCAAAAATGAATAACATGCAGATTTTGCAAGAAATAAACTATCAAGATATGGACTTCTATCTTAATATGCTCCCACTATTTTACTAACGAGTCACGCGACACCCTCAGCACGTGAAACGGAAGTCTCCGGCAGACTTCTAGTGGGGATCAGGATCCAATCAGCGTCTTAGTGTAACCTCGAGGGACTCGACCAATCACACTAAGCCTAAAAGGTAGACAACTCTTGCCAATCACAACTCCTTGTGATTCCCGTCCTGTTCGGCCTCCGAATCACCATGGCCTCGAGGGACTCGACCAACCATGATGCTCGGTTAAGTCAACACCTTCGTTACAAGATGAGTCTGATTTGATGATATACCCTCGAGGGACTCGACCAAGCATATCATGCCCTCAGGTCACCGGTGACATCTCTATGTCGTAAGCAAGATAGCGAATCGCGATATAGGTGAGTCTCGAGGGACTCGACCAACTCAACCTACACCGGGATTCGGTTCCTACTCATAACGATGGAAGGCCACGTGGGTCAATCTAATTGCCTCACGTTTACCGACTTAATATTATCGAGAGATGTTTCTATGATTTGGTCTCCTATTATGACATGTCACACATGTACACATTTAATATATATCTACATCGCATGCAAATATATATACATATCTAGTATGTGTATAAGCAATCACACCAGATGATCATGGACCACAACCTAATATGATTAGGCCCGAGCCAGTAGGCCTAATCACTCACATCAAGATCTATGTGTGCAACGGTGCATCTCCATGCCTTGTGATCGTCCATCTCGTCCTCGTCGGTTTCATCGACATCTTGATGCATCTCCATGCATCACGATCGTCCGTCTCGTGGGTCCCGCTATCGCATCCACGCTCCCGCTGCGCCTCCTCATGTGATTACAACTTAATCATAGGCACGCAGGCCCGACAATAAACGAGAAATATAATGGAGGTTCGCAGACCTCAATAATAATAATCACAAGTACACACATCACACGGTCCATGATCATCCGTCCACTCATCATACATCACATGTATAAATAATCGTCATTATGTAGGACTACTAGATAATAAAAAATAATAATCAACTAAACCTTTTAATTAATATTTTCTGAAATCAGGGATATATAGGGAATTTCTCAATTCCTAAGGGTATTTTCGTAATTTGGACAAAAGACAGAAACTGGAATTTCTCAAATTTCGAGGGGTAAAACTGTCTTTTGCCCAGAAAACCCTAATTTCCTACTGCCCTTTGCTGCTGTCGCCGCCGCCGCCACCCTGCTGGCGGCGGCCTGTGCGGCGAGGGGCGGGACGCTTCCCTCGCCTGCGGGCGGCACGCCCGCTGGCGGCGCTGCCGCTGCAGGTGGGCGCCCCCGCGGGCGTCGCCGCCTTCGCGGGCGGATCTGCCCGCGAGTCAGCGCCCGCAGGTGGTGCTGTCTCGCTGGCGGCCGCCCCTGCGGGGTTTTTGCCCGTGGGAGCAGCGGCCACAGGCGCCGCTGCCCTGCGGTGCCTCAGCCCACGCTGCTGCCCCGCGGCGCCTCTGCCCGCGGGCTCAGTGGCCGCAGGCGCTTCTACCGAGCGGGCTCCCAGCCCCACCGGCCGCAAGCCTGTGCAAGCAGACCACCGGCCGGCTGCTGCAGGCACAGCGCTTGCGCATGCGCCGGCGCTGTGCTGCCTGGCTGCGGCTGCGGCTGGCTGCAGGCATGCAGATCGAGGGCAGCAACTGTTGCTGCCCTTCCTTGCTTTTGCGTCAACGATTTTGACGTCAATATTCTTCCTAAACACAACACACGCAGTTCAAAAAAAAACAATCATTCGCACGAACAACCTGGCTCTGATACCACTGTTGGGAAATCATGGGGGGGCGACATCATATGCGCAGCGGAAGAACAAGAAAACAAAAATCCCCGATTCCCAAAAAAGATGTTCGTCGTCGTGCGAAGATTGGTGCGCAAAATCCGCAAAACACAAAACTGCGTATAGAGATTGTGTTACCTAGGGAGATCGTATATCCCTGTTTCCTTGCAGATCCTCAGGAGAGGGTGAAGGAGGTCAAGCGTCCTCCTCTCTAGCGGTGATCCACACAGCAGGGTTGCGACGACGCTCCTCAAAACTCCAGGCCTACTCTGAGGTGGAGAGGGAGAGGAGAATAGGAAGGGCAAGCAAAGACTCTAGCCTATGAGGCTGTGAATCCCTCATATTTATAGAGATCCCGTGTCAAAACCCTAATGGGTCCTTTCCCTAGTGGGTATTGGATCTGCATCCAATAAGACAAGGGCTCCGTCGGATATCTCATATCCGAACCTCTACTCATCGCAATGCCTACCATATGTGTGTGACCCTCTAGGCCCAATATCGAGCTGGCCGTGAGTCATACCTGTCAGAACTCCTTCTAACTAAGTGAATTATTATCTCTGTAATAATTCACTCGACTCATCGATTACGGAAGTACTAGGCCACTACGCCGTAGTCCCCAGACGATACAGGGGAATCCAATCCATTGGACCTGTCTGTCCTCAGTTACCATGTACCTATAGTCCCTCATCCATCTAATATCCCAGAGACCGTATATCGAGCATGGTGCTGTCAGACCCATACGGTTTCTACTCGAGTCTCGCTCTAATCGGATTCTCCCGGAGAACTCTTTCTCTCTCAACCCGAATGACCCTGGCCAGGGATTTGTCTGAGCAAGAACACATGGGATATTCCTCTCATGATACCGAGAGTGGATGATCCTCTATCGACACTCAATAGCCCTCGTAAGGTCGACTACCACTCCCAATGACCAGCTGTACTAGATCTGGGAACAGCCAAACCTATAAGTCTGGTATCAAAGAGTGGAGCACTCATACAGGACATCCTTGGTGTCTCAAGTCTAAGAACCAGATACACCACTAGGACTACGGAATCGTTGTCTGACAATAAAGCATCATCAACCATCCAGCATTCCGTAAGCGGATCAATCAGTGAACTCATTCTCCAATGAGCACCTGTACTGTATCCCTAGTGTCCCTACACGAGTAGCTATGAGACCAGTTGCATCCATCATATGGACGGGTATACAGCACACCAGTCTATCCGGTTATCACGATGTCCCTCTCGAGTAACCTATGACCGGGATTATTTAGGATATGTGTTTAAAGGTGAATCGATCTCATTATCGTGATCTCATCACGATCCGATTCCCATTGCACAAATCCAAGGACATCACAATACATATGCATTTATGCAATAGTTATAAAGTGATATACGCCAAAAATATAATAAGCAAAAAGATTCTGTATCAAGTCACACGTGCCATCACTCACGTGATTGGCTTGCTGGGCACTTATGACTAGCAGCTGCAATATATTCAACTTCGGTTGTTGATAGAGCAACCGAGCTTTGTTTCTTAGATGACCAGGAAACAAGGGCATGTCCTAAAAATTGACATGATCCTGATGTGCTTTTTCTATCTAGTCTACAGCCAGCGAAGTCCGCATCAGCATAAGCTGTTAACTCAAAATTTTCTGATTTTGGGTACCATAATCCTAGATTTGTGGTTCCATTAAGATATCTAAGTATTCTTTTAACTGCTTTGAGATGAGATATCTTAGGGTTAGATTGAAATCTAGCACAAAGTCCTACACTGAACATGATGTCTGGTCTGGTGGCAGTGAGGTAAAGTAAACTTCCTATCATCCCCCTATAAGTTTTTTGATCAAAGCTTTCACCACTTTCATCAATTTCTAACTTAGTGGAGGTGCTCATAGGAGTGTTACTAGCCTTTGAGTTGTTCATATTAAACCTTTTTAATAAATTCATGGCATATTTAGTTTGACTAATAAAGATGCCATTGCTTAGTTGTTTGATTTGTAAACCTAAGAAGAATGTTAATTCTCCCATTAAGCTAATTTCGAATTCAAGACTCATAGTTTTAGCAAAAGATTCACAAAGAGATTCATTTGTAGAGCCAAAGATGATATCATCAACATAAATCTGAACAATGAGAAAATTATTTTTAAAATTCTTGATAAATAATGTAGTATCAACCTTGCCTTTTGTAAAGTTATTTTTGATAAGAAAAGAACTAAGTCTCTCATACCAAGCCCTTGGGGCTTGTTTTAAACCATAGAGAGCTTTAGTTAATCTAAACACATGATTAGGAAGGCTATTATTTTCAAATCCAAGAGGTTGTTCAACATAAACTTCTTCGGAAATAAAGCCATTTAAAAAAGCGCTTTTAACATCCATTTGAAATAACTTAAAATTGTTACTACTAGCGTAGGCAAGGAGCATCCTTATGGCTTCCAATCGAGCCACAGGTGCGAAGGTTTCTTCGTAATCGATACCTTCTTCTTGGTTGAAACCTTTGGCCACTAATCTAGCCTTGTTTCTAACCACGATACCATTTTCATCTTGCTTGTTTCTGAAAACCCATTTAGTACCAATTACTAAATGGTCATTTGGCCTAGGAACAAGCGTCCACACCTCATTTCTCTCAAATTGATTCAATTCATCTTGCATTGCGATAATCCATGAATCATCTTTCATGGCTTCATCAACACATTTGGGTTCAATTTGGGAGAGAAAGGCGACGTTGGCACAAAAAATTTTAAAAGAAGATCGTGTTTGAATCCCCTTTGATGTGTCTCCTAATATTAGCTCCTTAGGATGAGCATCTACATACTTCCAATCCTTGGGTAAGGATGTTTCAGAAGTGGATGCATCCAAGTTGCTAGTTGGAGAAGGGGTTTCATTTAAATTTAAGGAATTAACATCATCATCAAGATCATCTTTCTTAATTTCGGAAATCTCATTAAAAACAACATGAATGGATTCTTCAATAATTAAAGTTCTTTTATTGAAGATACGAAAAGCTTTAGAAACCGAAGAATAACCAAGAAAGATTCCTTCATCGGATTTAGCATCAAATTTTCCTAAGTTATCCTTTTCATTTAAGATAAAACACTTACACCCAAAGACTTTAAAATATGAAACATTTGGTTTTTTGTTATTCCATAACTCATAAGGAGTTTTGGTGAGTAAGGGTCTTACTAGTACTCTATTCAAAATATAGCATGCAGTGTTTACGGCTTCGGCCCAAAAGTATTTGGGTAGGCTGTGTTCATTCAACATGGTTCTTGCCATTTCTTGTAGATTTCGATTTTTTCTTTCTACTACCCCATTTTGTTGAGGATTTCTTGGAGTAGAGAAATTATGGTTATATCCATTGAGTTCACAGAATTCTTGGAAATCGTGGTTTTGAAATTCTCCACCATGATCGCTTCTTATTGACGAAATCATAGAACCCTTCTCATTTTGAACAAGTTTACAGAACTTGGTAAAATATCTAAAGCATTCATTTTTTTGTTTTAAGAAGTAGGTCCATGTATATCTGCTATAGTCATCAACAATGACAAAAGCATATTTGCTACCTCCTAGACTCGATGAAGAGATTGGTCCGAACAAGTCCATATGGATCAATTGTAAGGGCCTAGAGGTGCTTATTTGATTTTTAGTCTTGAAACTGCCCTTAATCTGTTTACCTAATTGGCAAGCATCACATACATTATCTTTGATGAACTTGATATGAGGAATTCCTCTTACAAGTTCTTTAGATGATATTTGAGTGATTAGTTTCATGCTAGCATGACCTAATCTTCTATGCCATAGCCAAGCATCCTCTTTTAAAACTGAAAAACACATTTCATTACACAAATCATTGATGTCAATAGTATATACGTTATTTTGTTTTAATGCAATCATAGACATGTTTTTATGGGGTTTTTCAATGATACAAGCATTGGATTCGAATTTGACAATGTATCCTTTATCACATAATTGACTAATGCTCAAGAGGTTATGTTTTAAACCATCAACTAACAAAACATCTTCAATAAAGAAGTTGGATTTGTTACCTATGGTTCCTTTGCCAATGATTTTACCCTTGTTGTTGTCTCCGAAAGTAACATAGCCTTCATCTATGCTAGTGAGCTTAGAGAATTGAGATGGATCTCCGGTCATATGCCTTGAGCATCCACTATCAAGGTACCATCTCTTGCTCCTAGCTTGGGATGGTGTGGGTTTCTACAAGAAAGGATAATTTTTAGGTACCCATTTGCTTTTGGGTGCCTCAAAGATAGATCTACATTGTTTATCATGTTGCATAGAGTTTATCATGGTTCCTTTAGGAACCCAAATCAATTTGTTGGACTAATTTTCTTGAATGGACAATAATGTGTCCTGTGCCCAATTTTGCAACAAAAGTTGCATTTTGCTTGGTGTTGAACATGTAAGATGGAGCCTTTTATAAAAGTGGTTGGATTTAGGTGAGGACTTCTCACAAATCCAATTCCACTTCTTTTTGGAACGTGACCCTTGTTTGCAAGGATCATGTTCAATGACTTGCTACCAACCTTGAATTTCTTCAAGGTGTCCTTGAGTAGCAGGTTTTCTTTTTGGAAAGTTTCTAAATCATGACATTTGATACATGAATTTAAACTATCATGATGTTCAATTTTTAACTTGTCAAAATCATAGGTAAGACTATCATGCACCTTTTTCAGCAATTTGTATTTTCTACTGATACTCTTGCATTCATCAAATAAGTCATTGAAAGTATTTAATAATTCATCGAAGGATAAATCAGCATTTAATGAATTCGTTACCTCCTCTCCGATGGCCATTAAGGCGTAATGAGCAACTTGCTCGGTGTTAGACTCCTCTTCCTCAGATGCGCTTGAATCATCCCATGTTGCTTTGAGCACCTTCTTCTTTGTTGTTCTCTTTTTGGCTTGGGGACAATCACTCTTGTAGTGTCCCGGCTTTTTGCACTCATAGCAAATAACTAGATCCTTCTTGGGTTCAAGTTTATTTTTAGTATCATTCTTAAACTTGTTTCTTTTAATGAATTTTTTAAATTTTCTAGTTAGAAGTGCCAAGTCATCGTCACAGTCCTCATCACTTGAGTTTTCTCTTAAGTGATCTTCCAAAGTTCTAAGTGCCATATCCTTCCTGTTCTTTGGAAGGATGTCTTCTTGCTCTTCATGAGCTTTGCAAGTCATTTCGTAGGTCATTAATGACCCGATTAGTTCTTCAAGAGGGAAATTTCGCAGATCTTTTGTCTCTTGAATAGCTGTGACTTTAGGATCCCAACTCTTAGGAAGGGATCTTAGTATCTTATTAACAAGCTCAAAATCCAAAAAGCTCTTTCTGAGTCCTTTTAGACCGTTGACGACATCCGTGAAACGGGTAAACATGTCGCCAATGGTTTCACTCGGTTTCATCCGGAAAAGTTCGAAAGAATGTAACAGCAAATTGATTTTTGACTCTTTTACTCTACTTGTGCCTTCATGGGTCACTTTGAGTGTGTGCCAAATATCAAATGCAGTCTCACAAGTTGAAACACGGTTAAACTCGTTTTTATCAAGTGCACAAAATAAGACATTCATAGCCTTTGCATTAAGAGCGAAAGTCTTCTTATCCGAATCGTTCCAATCGATCATTGGAAGAGAAGACTTTGAAAAACCATTCTCAACAAGATTCCAGAGTTCTATGTCCATAGAAATAAGGAAGATCCTCATTCGGGTCTTCCAATAGGTGTAGTCCGTCCCATTAAACATGGGTGGACGTGTAATGGAATGGCCCTCTTGGTTTCCGGCGTAAGCCATCTCTCTTGGATTTTAATCCGTGTGAGAGTTAACCAGGCTCTGATACCAATTGTTAGGATCGAGAGCACTAAGAAGGGGGGGGGGGGGTGAATTAGTGCAGCGGAAATCTTTCAGCGATTAAAAATGAAAGCTGCGTTCGTTCGATAAAAACTATTTTGATGCAAAAGCCGATTCTAAGATTACTTATGATTAAGTGCAGTTTACGTCTAAACACAGTTTGCGTCTAAACGTAGTTTGCGTTTAAACACAGTTTGTGTCTAAGCGCAGTTTACGTCTAAGCTCAGATTGCGTAAATCACTTGTTTAGATCAAAAGCAGTTTAAGCAGAAGTATAAAGACAGTGTGCTACTATTGTACAGCCCAAAAAGTAATATGCAAAAAGCAGATTTACGTCTAAACGCAGATTTACGTCTAAACGCAGATTTACGTCTAAACGCAGATTTACGTCTGAACTTTGAAACTCGTTTGTAGACCCGCAGAAGGCAATTTGCAGTTCAAGACGTAAACTGAAATCTGATGATTATACGAGGAAAGCCGATTTACGTCTAAATGCAGTTTTACGTCTGAATGCAGATTTTCGTCTAAACCTTGAAACTCGTTCGTAAAATTGCAGAAGACAGTTTGCAGTTATAAATAGAATCAAAACGTAAATGTAAACTTCAAAGAAACTTGTTCGTAAAAGCGCAGAAGACAATTTGCAGTTACAAAACGTAATCGTAAACTGTAATGTATGAAAATACGATTTACGTCTGAATGCAGATTCGGAAAGATCAACACTTAGAAACTTGTTCGTAAAGGCGCAGAGAGCAGTAGCTATGTAGGAGGTTTGCAGTAATGATAAAGTGCTCAAAATAAACGCAAACCAGAGATTTAGAGTGGTTCGGTCAGTCTTGACCTACTCCACTTTTGGCTTCCTCCACCGATGAGGTCACCGACGTCAACTAGAGGCCTTCCTTCAATAGGCGAAGGCCAACTGCCCTTTTACAGATTCACTCCTTTTGATGGGCTCAGGAGACAACCCTTACAAGACCTTTCTCTCCTCTCTTTACAACTCAAGACTTGAAGAACAGAAAGAGGAGAACTTTAGGACTTTACACAAATTTGAGCTCTTAGAATCACAAAAAAGATCAAGAATTTCGGTGTAGGTCTGTATATTTTCAGTGCTAAATGGGTGGGGTATTTATAGGCCCCAACCCAATTCAAATTTGGAGCTCAAAACGATCAAATCCCGGAATTCCGGGATCAGGCGGTTGCACCTCCTGACTGGAGAGGTTGCACCGCCTGGCAGAGCTGGAAGACTGAGCCCAGGCGGTGCCACCTCTTGACTGAGGCGGTTGCACCTCTTTGCCAGAGCTCAAAGACCGAGCTCAGGCGGTGCCACCTCTCTGTCAGGGAGGTTGCACCGCCCAGTCTTGCTCGAAGACTGAGCTCAGGCGGTGCCACCTCTCTGTCATGGAGGTTGCACCGCCCAGTCTAGCTCGAAGACTGAGCTCAGGCGGTGCCACCTCTCTGTCATGGAGGTTGCACCGCCCAATCTAGCTCGAAGACTGAGCTCAGGCGGTGCCACCTCCTGGCTGGGGAGGTTGCACCGCCCAGTCTCGCTGGGAGGCTTAGCCCAGGCGGTGCCACCTCCTGGCCTAGGCGGTTGCACCTCCTGGTGCAATCAGGGTCCGAATGGTTAGCTCCATTCGGCCCAATTTCAGTCTTTCAGGGGCCCAATTGCCCCAAGATTAAGCTAATGGGATCACCTCCCATTTTCCAACTTAATCAATGTGCTAACTATGATTAGATCTAAGACAATTTCTGCAGCTTTGCTTCGGTGCGTCAATCGCTTCTTTCCGGCGAGTTTCCGGCGAACTTCCGTCGATCATCTGATGAACCCTCGGTGATGCTTCTGCGGACTTCCGGCCAACTCTTGGACTTTGCGACGATCCACTTGGCGAGTTCCGACGAGCTTCGCTTGGCAAGCTTCTGGACTTCTCGGATCTGTTCTCGCAGAACCTCCGACGACCGTCCGAACTTCCGTCGAACTCTCGAACTCCCAACGTGATCATGAACTTGACTCCGGCGCAACTCCTGCTGCATGTCTAACTTTCATCGTAGTTAATCCTGCACACTTATCTCAACACATAGATTAGACAACAAATGACAATTGACTTCATCATCAAAATCCGAGATTCAACAGCCGGAAGCTCGCCGGAAGAAGCGATTGACGCACCGGAGCAAGTTGCAGTAAATGTCTTAGGAAATATCATAGTTAGCACAATGATTAAGTTGGAAATGGGAGGTGATCCCATTAACTTAATCTTGGGGCAATTGGGCCCCTGAAAAACCCAAATTGAGCCGAATGGATCAACCCATTCGGACCCTGATTTCTGCCAGGCGGTTGAACCACCCAAGCCAGGAGGTGGCACCGCCTGGGCTAAGTCTCCGAGCGAGACTAGGCGGTGCAATCGCTCCAGCCAGGAGGTGGCACCGCCTGGGCTCAGTCTCCGAGTGAGATTGGGCGGTGCAACCGCCCCTGACAGAGGTGGCACCGCCTGGGCTCGGTCTCCGAGCTTTGGCTGAGCAGTGCAATCGCCTCAGTCAGGAGGTGGCACCGCCTGAGCTCGGTCTTCGAGCTCTGGCAGGAGGTGCAACCGCCCCTGACAGGAGGTGGCACCGCCTAGAGGCTCAGTCTTCGAGCTCTGCTAGGCGGTGCAACCGCTCCAATCAGGAGGTGCAACCGCCAGATCCCGAAATTCTGGGAATTGACAGCTTTAAGCTCCAAATTCAAACTGGGTTGAGGCCTATAAATACCCCACCCATTCAGCATTGAAAGGGCACTGAACACACACCGAAATCCTGATCTTGTTCTGTGATTTTTAGAGCTCAAAATTGTTGTAAAGGCAAAAAGTTCTTCTCCCTCTTTTCTTCCAAGTTTCAAGCTTTAAAGAGAGGAGAGAAAATTCTGTAAGGGTTGTCTCCTAAGCCCGTCAAAAGGAGTGAAACTGTAAAAGGGTGGTTGGCCTTCATCTATTGAAGGAAGGCCTCTAGTTGACGTCGGTGACCTCATCGGTGGAGGAAGCCAAAAGTGGAGTAGGTCAAGATTGACTGAACCACTCTAAATCTTGGTTTGCATTTACTTTGAGCATATTATCTCTACTGCAAAACTCCTCTAAAGCTTACTGCTTTCTGCACATATACAATCGGGTTTCAAGCTTTGCACTTTCTGAATCGGCGTTTAGACGTAAATCAGTTTTATCATACGATCATCATATTTCAGTTTGTGCTTACGTTTTAATTTCTATCATAACTGCAAACTGCCTTTATATCCTTGCTTTAACTGCATCTTGCTTAATCAAAAGTTAAAGTGATTTACGAATCGACTTTCTTACCGAAATCACTTTTATTGAATGAACACAGTTTTTATTTTAATCGTAGAAGGTTTTCCGTTGCACTAATTCACCCCCCCCTCTTAGTGCTCTTGATCCTAACACAAAGGTCAGCCTCCCCGAAGCCTCCCATGTCCCTTAGGACCTACAAAAAAGAAAAGGATTCGAGAAAACGCCTCATTCGGGATCCACAAGCAAACATTTACAAAAATATTTCATAGATAATGCAAATTACAAACAAACTTTACAAGCTCTGAACAGTTGCACAACAAAGGGTAAAATGGTCCACTATAGACCAAAAATCTCTCACAAGTGTCCACATGACATAACCTTTATTTATAAGCCTAAAACGACCACTAAACCCAACTAAAATGAGACTATTAAGCCTTAGGCTGTCCCTCTACATGCTAGGCAAAGTATGAACATACCAAAAGACACGGACATGCATAAGCATTACATCAAACATCCTGTTTAGAAGTTTGTCCATGACATTATCCCCCACTTATTCGTTCGACATCCTCGTCAAAGCCTTTGCCGACATTGCAACTCCTCGCCTTTATTGAGTCTTCAATCTTTTGCTCTAGTTGCAATACATCTCTTGGCTCCCAACTGCTCTCCACTGCTATTTTTGAGTAGTTGAACCTTTGATCCGCCATGCTGCTTCAACTCGCCAATGACTCTGACTCTAGTGTAGGGTTGGCTGAGTTGTGTTGATCCTTGTTGGTTCTTGCGGATCCTCCAGATGAAGGAAAAGACCATCCTTACTGCGCTAGTGATATGACCCTAAAGTCTTATCGTAAAAAAGAAGAAGAGAAAGGGATGATCACTTTGAGGGGATCGGCCTCCTTAATCGCTTAGAGGGGATCGACCCTCCTTGATCGCTTCGAGGGGATCGACCTCCTAGGGTTTGTCAAAAGACAAAATAGTATTTGTCATAGATGATAGAAAAGAAGCAGTTACATCTCTATTTATAGAGTTCCGACTTTAGCTAAACTAAACAGACTTAATAAATACGCAGAAAATAAAAGGAAAGCACAGAAAATAAAAGGAAAAATAAAAGGATCCTAACAATCCCGCCTCCTTTAATTCAGCCTTGTCCTCAAGGCTGAGCAGCATCAAATTCTGGAAACTTCTCCTTTAGCATGTTGTAGGACTCCCAAGTGGCATCTTCCTTTGGTAAGTTGGCTCATTGCACCAGCACTTCAGTTACAGGATGTTTGTGGTACATTACAACTCGTCAATCAAGTATGACTTGTGGTTGAGCTTGAACTTCCCCAGTAGTAGAAGTGTCTGGCAAGTGGCACTGCACTATTGCATCTTCACCCAATTTCCTTTTAAGGCATGCAATATGAAAGACTGGATGTAGTTTAGAGCTAGCAGACAAATCCAAGCAGTAGGCCATTGGTCCAATGCGTTCTAATACCTTATAAGGCCCAAAAAACCGAGGAGATAGCTTCATGGAAGATCGGACCTTTATGGAAGTTTGCTTGTAGGGTTGAAGACGAAGGAAAACCCAATCACCTACAATAAATTCTTGTTCACTTCGGTGTTTATCAGCTTATTGTTTCATTCTTGCTTGTGCGGTTGTGAGGTTATCCTTTAAAAGCTGAATAATCTTATTTCTATCCATCAATTCCTTGTCCACTTGATCAACTTTAGAAGAACCGGGTACATACTTTGTAATTGTAGGTGGGGGTTGGCCATAAACTGCTTCAAATGGAGTCATTTTAATAGAAGAATGGTAAGAGGTATTATACCACCACTCTGCCCAGGGAAGCCATTTGACCCATTCCTTCGGCTTGTCGCTAGTAAAGCATCAGAGGTAATTTTCTAGGCACCTATTTACCACTTCAGTTTGTCCATCTGTTTGTGGATGATAAGCAGTGCTCATATTCAGCTGAGTACCTTGTAAACGAAAAAGTTTTGTCCAGAAGGAGCTAGTAAAAATCTTGTCTCTATCACTAACAATGGAACGGGGACTCCCATGCAATTTAGCTATGTTTTCCACAAAAATATGAGCAACACTTGCAACAGTATAAGGATGTCGTAAAGCACAGAAATGAGCATACTTTGTAAGTCTATCCACGACTACAAGTATAGTACTCTTTCCTTGAGATGATGGGAGACTATCAATGAAATCCATAGATATGTCGGTCCAAGTAGCATCAGGAATAGGGAGGGGTTGTAGTAAGCCTGGGGTGGCTACTGTCTCACTTTTGTGACGTTGGCAAACATCACATTCAGTAACAAATTTCTTGATAAAATTTTTCATACCTTTCTAGTAAAAAAGTTGTCGAACTCACCTATAAGTGCGGAGAAATCCCGAGTGACCAGCAATTGGTGATGAATGGAACTCCTTCAGAATTATTGCTTAGCAAGAAGAATGTGGGGCAACCACTATTCGGCCTTTATAGCGCAAGTCCACCAAATCCCAACTATAATTTGAGACAGAACCTAGGGCTTCTTCTAATTTTTTAATGATGTTTTGGATCTCAGGATTATTTGACCATTCCCTTCTGATAACTTCCAAAGTCTTGCAAATAGGAATAGAAATAACTACTAGTTCAGCTTGTTCTAGAAGGCGTGAGAGGGCATCTGCTACTAAATTCTCACTCCCCTTTTTATAAATGATTTCATAATCGAATCCCAGTAGCTTTGTGACCCATTTCTGTTGCTTTGGAGAAGAAATCTTTTGCTCTAGAAAATATTTGAGGCTTTTGTGATCAGTGCATATTTGAAACCGTCGACCAATTAGGTAGGGTCTCTACTTTGTGACTCATGTATTATGGCTAGCATCTCCTTGTCATAAATAGATAAACTCAAATGGGAAGGGGAAAGAGCCTTACTAGCATAAGCGATAGGCCGACCTTCCTGCATTAATACAACTCATATTCCAGCTCCAGAAGCATCAGATTCAATCACAAACATCTTGTTAAAATTGGGTAAAGCCAGCACGGGTGTAGTAGACATTGCAGTTTTCAAGAATTGAAATGCCTGAGTTGTCTCTTCTGACCATCCGAATGCATTTTTCTTTAGAAGTGACGTCAAGGGGGCACTAATTTTGCAATAATTCTTCACAAACTTTCGATAATAGCCGGTTAGTCCCAAGAACCCTCTTAAAGCTTTGATTGACTTTGGAATTGGCTAGTCTGTCATCACTTGGATTTTTGAAGGATCAACTACAACACCCTTTTGAGATATAATATGGCCGAGGTACTCAACCTCAGATTTCCCAAAACTACACTTGGATTTCTTGACAAAAAGACCATGCTCACGAAGAATATTAAAGATAGTTCGTAAATGTAATAAATGACTTTATAGGGAATGACTGTATATTAAAATATCATCAAAGAAAATCAAAACAAACTTACGGAGATGAGCCCGAAATATATCATTCATTAAACTTTGGAAGGTAGAGGGCGCATTGGTTAACCCAAAAGGCATTACTAGAAACTCATAATGGCCATTATGTGTCCTGAAGGTAGTTTTCTGAACATCCCTTTCATGTACTCTGATTTGATGATAGCCCGATCGTAGGTCCAATTTAGTGAAGACCTGAGCTCCTCCTAATTCGTCCAATAGTTCATCCACTACTGGAATAGGATATTTATCTTTCACTGTAATGTTGTTAAGTGCTCGATAGTCGACACACATCCGCCATGAGCCATCCTTCTTTCTGACTAGTAAGACTGGGGAAGAATATGGGCTAACACTAGCTCGTATAACTCTTGTTTTGAGCATCTCTGTGACAATCCTCTCTATCTCTACCTTTTGGAAATGTGGATATCTATACGGTCAGACATTGGTTGGTGCCTTCTCGGGTAATAGTGGGATCCGATGATCATGACATCTAAGAGGTGGAAGTCCGTGTGGCTCTGTGTTAGAACCCTTGCAGATTCTAAACTTGGGGTTGATCTCTTTAGGGGATCGGCCTCCTTGAAACTCTATAGGGGTTCCTCCCTCCAAGTTGCTGCTCAAAGGCTGCAGAAAAAATTCATCTATTGCTTATGAAAAGAGGTGGAATACATGACTATTTATAGGGCTTCTAAACCCTAACTCCTAATAGGACTCTTACTTAAGACTCCTACTTCTAACCAACTCCTAATAGGACTCCTATTCAAGACTCCTACTTCTAATCAACTCCTAATAGGACTTCTACTCAAGACTCCTATTCCTTTACAACTCCTTATTCTTCTCTAAGAAATTACCTCCTAACCCTAGCCGACCACTTCACCTCTTTAATAGGGGTCGGCTTAGGTAGGTTTTACATGAATGTCCCTCTCAATTAGGACTCTCCTAGCTAGAGTCCTAACAAACCCGCCCTCTTCAAATCAGCCTTGTCCTCGAGGCTGACGATTCATGAATTTTGGGAATTTGATCTTCAAGTCATCATAGTTCTCCCAAGTGGCATCTTCTGTTAGTAGGTTTGCTCACTATATTAGCAATTCAGTAGTGGATCGTCGTCGTCGAGTCATGATCCGTCGATCAATAATGGCACTTGGCTGAGTCTGAAGTTCTCCTTGGGTAGTCATATTTGGTTGGTGGCTTTGGGCTATCTCCAAGCACCTATTTACAACTTCTATCTGGCCGTCAGTTTGTGAGTGATATGTCATACTCCTTTTCAATTTAGTACCCTACATATGGAATAACTTTGTCCAAAATCTGCTCGTGAAGATACAAGTAGAATTTATCATAAGCACAATGCGTTCCTTATAGTGTAATTCTTTTGAGTCCCAATTGTAATAAGCCATGGGGCTTGGTGCTTCCTCCAAATTTTTTATAATCTTACTAGTATCTGAATCTTCTTGCCATTCCATCTTAATATCCTTAAGGAATTTGTTGGTCGGAAGTGAAACGGCCGAAACTTCAGCTTGCTCGGGTAGCTGCGAAAGCGCATCTGCAAGAATATTCTCTTTTCCCTTTTTGTAAGTTATTTCATAATCAAATCCAAGAAGTTTTGTTACCCATTTTTGCTGCTCAGGGGATGATATCTTTCGCTCCAAAAAGTACTTGAGGCTTTTATGGTTGGTTTTAATTTGAAATCGTCGACCAATCAAGTAGGGTCTCCACCTCGTTGCTGCGCACACAATGGCGAGCATCTCCTTATCATATATTGACTTATTTTGATGGGAGGGAGATAATGCCTTGATAGTGTATGCGAGTGGTCGACCATCTTGCATGAGAATAGCTCCAATTCCGACTCTAGATGCATCAGCCTCAATAATGAAGGGTCGACTGAAATCTGGTAGTACTAGCACTAGCGTCATCGTCATGGCTGCCTTAAGTTTGTCGAAGACAGCAGAGGCTCTATCCGACCATTGAAAGACATCTTTTTTCAGTAAGGAAGTAAGTGGTGCACTGATCTCTCTATAGTTTTTCACGAATTTGCAGTAGTAGCCTGTTAAACCTAGAAAGCCATGTAGCAATTTTATGTTCCTCGGGGTCAGCCAGTTTTGCATTGCTCCAATTTTGAAGGGGTCTACTGCCACACCTTCCTCTGATATGATATGCCCAAGATATTCCACCTTCTTTTGAAGAAAGCAAAAATTCATAGTGGTTGTTGTGTGTTCAAAATGTGGTTTTCGGTATGTCTTCTTCACATACTCGTATTTGATGATACCCGGATCGAAGGTCCAACTTTGTGAAGATTTGTGCTCCCTTTCATCTAGCAATTCATCTACTATTGGAATAGGATATTTATCCTTGATGGTTATGCCATTGAGAGCTCGGTAGTCAACACATAATCGCCATGTCCCGTCCTTCTTTCGTATGGGGAGCACCGGTGAAGAGTAGGGGCTGCAATATGGCCGAATAACTCCTGTTTCGAGTATCTCTTTTACAATCCATTCTATTTCATCCTTCTGAAGATGTGGATACTGATATGGCTGAGCATTTGCTGGAGGCTTGCCTGGAAGAATCGTTATATAATAATCATGCCGGCGGGTAAGAGGTAGGTTGCGCGGTTCGTCAATTATATCTGAAAATTCAGCAAGCAAAGGAAGTAGATTTGGATCTTCAAATTCTGTTGGCTCTCCCTTAGTTTGCTGCTCAAGTTGTACCAAAAAGCCACTGCATGCTTTATGCAAAACCTTCTTCATTTGTTGTGTGCAAATCATTGTTACGTTGCACCCACGTTTCCCGTGCAGTATCACCTGTTTCTCCTTACTGTAAAATTTCATAATTAGTTTCATAAAATTCCAAGAAAAATCACCTAATGTTGTCAACCATTTAATTCTAAGCATGGCCTCATGATCATCAAGAGGGAGAAGGAAGAAATATGTAATTATCTCTTGGTCCTGCAGCAATAGTTTCTCCTGCGGGCGCCTACGATCATACTTCAAAATCCATCTGTCGGTGACCTTAACATCAAACCTACAGCGATTCTCGATAGGTAATGCCATTCGGATAGCTTTACTGTTTAGGATATTATTAGTGCTACCCGTGTCGATGAAAACAGTGATCGGTTGTTGTTTGAGAAGGCCTCCAACTTTCATCGTTTGCGGGTTTGAGTAGCCGGCTAGTGCATGTACCGTAACTTCGGTCGGTTGTGGCTCTTCTTCTGCATCTTCTTCTTTATATTCAATGTTCTCTTCTGGATGTTCAATGACCTCTTCTTCTACTGGTTCAATGATAAAAAGTCTCCCTTTACTACAGCGATGCTCATGGCTCCACGGCTAGTCACAATCCCAACATAACCCCTTCGAAGATCGCTCCTGAAGCTCTTCTCTTGTCAACCTTTTTGGTGCAGGGACTTGGTCAACAGTAGGGGGGGCTAAGGGCTTCAGTATTGCTGGTTGAGGAGCGACCCTAATCCTTCGAGCTTCATGGTTCAATCGCTCCTCTTGATGTCGTGCGAAAGAGATGGCTGCCATAAGCGTGTACGGTTGTCGCGCTTTAACTTCTCCTCGGATCTCTGGCTTCAAGCCCTCAATGAAGGTCCTCAATAGCTATTTTGAGACCAATCAAGAGTTTGATTAGATAACCTTTCAAACCTGGTTTGGTACTCCTGAATGGTGGAGGTTTGTTTGATCTTTGCTAGTTGTCCGTCAATATTCTCGTAATCGGTTGGTCTGAAGCGAATCAGCAGTCTCTTTGAATTGTTGCCATGAAAGGACTCCATAAGTATGTTCAAACTAGTCAAACCACTGTATATCATCCCCTTCAAGATGTATAGCTGCAATTTTCACCATAGATGCATCCGCGATTTTGTGGTACCGAAAATATCGCTCCACGCGCAAGATCCAACCAATCGGGTCTCCTTCTTCCCATCTAGGGAAGTCCACCCTCATGCATGGATAGTTGGGATCGATCATAGAACCTCCCCTCTTTTGGAAGTCATCTCTTCGGGCTTGGTGCGATTGGGCAGAGCTCTCTCCTTGATGTGATTTCTTCGGGCTTAGTGGTCGGCCCAATCTGAGTTCAGTAAAGAGTGTCCGAATCGTATCCTCCATTCGTTTCTCAAAGGCTTCGAATTTAGCATTGATTGCCTCCTCAGATGCCATAGTATATGCCTTCAAATCTGTGATGTTAAGATCCCTCTTTTGTTGTTGGGTTAAAGGCATGTATTGGTTGAGAGAGGTGATGGTCGAAAGGGTTGGTGGATTGGTGGATGTAGGCTATGGTTTAGGCTTATTTTGTTGCTGTTTTGGGTGCAGTTTGAGGGTGTGGTTTGGTGGGGTTTTAGGGCTGTGGATAAAGTTTTGGGTCTATGGTAGATGGCAGCAAAGGTTTGATAGAAATCAGTGGAAGTTGCAGCAAGTATGTGCTGTCTTGTAAGAGCAGAATTGTCGTCGAAGAAACAACGGTTTCTCAACGAAATTTCCACCAAAAACTTAAGAGAATTGAGGAGGAAATTGACAGAAAAATCACAGTTTATATGACAGCAAGGATGTCTAATTTAATCAAGAAAATTTCGGAAGTATAACAGCAAGGAAATTGGTGCAAGCTGCGATAGCAAAATTCTTGTCGAAAAATTTCAGTAGTTTACGATGAAAATTTACAACAACACAAAATCATTTTTAGAGATGAATTCCTCAATAGATCAATCATAGATGGAAGCCAAGATGATCTATGAAGTGTATAAGAAATTTCATTCAAAAAAGATTGCAAATAGATGGGTTAAGGCAACAATATACGACTGAAATTTTCTGCAGCACAGATTTTTAAGTATAGCAGATTGGACGTAAAAGATCAGTAGTTTATATTGAGAATTTTTTGATGAAACCAAAGGAAAATCCACTGTTAGGAAGTGTCAAAGCTATCATAAAAATTTCGTAGAGATTTGGATAGAAACAACGTAGTATCAAGATCAAACAAACAGTGCTATGCGGCTGAAAATTTTCAGTGCAAATTTTCAAGTATAGCAGATTAGACGTAAAATATCAATGGTTTATATTGAGAATTTTTTGACAAAACCAAAGAGAAATCTGCTGTTAGGAAGTGTCAAAGATATCATAAAAAATTCGTAGAGATTTGGATAGAAAAAACACAATAGCAAGATCAAACAGACGGTGCTATGCGGCTGGAATTCTGCAATGTATCTTTCGTCGTAGAGATGAAAACTTTGTGACGAAAAGTTTATGCAGCAATATAAGAAAATTTTTTTTTGGGATTTTTGAATAAGGATAACTAAATTGCAGCAGCAGTAAGGTAGGAAACCAGAACCTGTTGCAATTCACGGGGAGATCAAAGGATGATCCGTGGTGGTGGAGATGATGGCGGAATTTGGCAACGATCTTTTAAGCAATTGTGGGAATTGCTTTGGGTGGTTATGGAGGGTTGATGGATGGCTGTGGAAGGACAGCGAGAAGCCAAGAACGCTGCTCTGATACCAGGTGTTAGAACCCTTGTAGATTCTAAACTTGGGGTTGATCTCTTTAGGGGATCGGCCTCCTTGAAACTCTATAGGGGTTCCTCCCTCCAAGTTGCTGCTCAAAGGCTGCAGAAAAGATTCTTCTATTGCTTATGAAAAGAGGTGGAATACATGACTATTTATAGGGCTTCTAAACCCTAACTCCTAATAGGACTCTTACTTAAGACTCCTACTTCTAACCAACTCCTAATAGGACTCCTATTCAAGACTCCTACTTCTAATCAACTCCTAATAGGACTCCTACTCAAGACTCCTATTCCTTTACAACTCCTTATTCTTCTCTAAGAAATTACCTCCTAACCCTAGCCGGCCACTTCACCTCTTTAATAGGGGTCGGCTTAGGTAGGTTTTACATGAATGTCCCTCTCAATTAGGACTCTCCTAGCTAGAATCCAAACACTCTGCAAATATATCGGCAAACTCTGTTAGCAATGATTCAATATTTCCAACCGGAATGTTCACTGTCATTTCCTTTTCAATGTTATGTAATTGCACCAAAAATCCGGTGTGTGTCTTCCGAAGGACCCGCTCCATCCGATGGCTAGTGATAGTTGTAACCTTACCTCCACGTCTTCCTTTGAGAGTCACCTGTCTTCCATTAATAAAGAACTTCATAATCAGTTTAGAAAAATTCCAGGAGAATCACCTAAGATTGATAGCCATTCAATTCCGAGCACCACTTCATAGTCTTCCAAGGGTAATAAAAAGAAATCCACAAGTAATTCTTGACCTTGCAAAATTAGTTTTATCTTTGAGCACTTGCTGTCACAGGTTAAAATCCGTCCATCAGCGATCTTGACTTCAAATTTGTCACAACATTCGATGTGGTAAGCTAATCGGGCTGCAATTTTCCTATCCATAAAATTATTAGTGCTACCCGTATCAATCAAAACAGTGACAGACTGGTGTTTCAGAGTTCCTCCAATTTTCATAGTTTGTGGATTAGAGTACCCAGCCAATGCATGCACTGTATGTGTGACGGCTTCAACATCATCATTAGTTTCCACTTCTTCATGATCGGAATCTGATACTTCTACTTCCGGTTCCTCCTCGATCGGTTCAATCATCAAAAGTCTTCCTTGTTTGCATCGATGCTCCTTACTCCACTTTTCATCGCAATGCCAGCACAAACCCTTCGCTAACCTTTCTTTGAGTTCTTCTTGAGTTAGTCTGCTAGTGTTATTGTTTCGACTAGGAGTAGATGAGGTAGGTTGCCTGCTAATCACCTATTTATTGGCACCTCTGTTTCGACGATATTCCACACTGATTTTTTCTTCATGTAGGTGTGCAAATGAAATCGCAGCCATCATAGTGCGAGGTTGACGAGCCTTAACCTCACACCGGATCTTGGGAATAAGCCCTTCAATAAATGTACCCAGAAGTTGTCGTTCTGACCAATCTCTAGCTTGGTTGGACAATCTTTCAAATCTACTCTGATATTCCAACACTGTAGAAGTCTGACGAATTTTAGCTAGTTGGCCATCAACATTCTCATATTCGGATGGGCCAAAGCGAACAAGAAGTCCTCTTTTAAACTGCTCCTACGAAGAAATTCCATGGCAAGTTTCGTACCAATCATACCACTGGATTGCATCTCCATCGAGCTGGATTGAGGCCACTTCTACCTTGGATTCTTTTGGAGTTCTATGAAAATGAAAAAATCTTTCCGCCCTAGAGATCCAACTGGTTGGATCCCCATCTTCCCATCGTGGAAATTCTACCCTGATACGTGGGTAGTGTGCGTCACCATCCAGGGGCCCTTTTCTTATATCTCTCAATCTGTTCAGCGTAGAACTTGAGCTTCCATCTTGTTGAAACCCGCTAAAGTGCTCTAACAAGCTCTTTTTTAAATCATGAAGAGTTTCTTGTAGCCGATTTTCAATTCTGATTTCTAATGCTTCCATTTGTGCCTTCATTAAGTTATCGGTAGCCATTGCGTACGATTGCAAGTCGGTAATCCCCAGTTCTTGTTTCAGATGTCTAGTCAAGGGCATCTGCACAGTAGTTGGGCAGTAGCAGCGACGGTGGCGACAACCGACAACAGCAAGGGAACCCACGCGATTGTGGCGCGGCTGAAACAAGGGCAGAGCAAGTGTGCTCTGTTTCGGTTAGATGCAGAGCAAGGTGTGGCGCGGCTGAAACAAGGGCAGAGCAAGTGTGCTCTGTTTCGGTTAGATGCAGAGCAAGGTGGAGCGGTGGCAGCTGGGAGGCGAGCGGCGGTCGTCGCATGGTGGCCCACAGCGGTGATGGGTCGGCTGGGCGGCAACGACACTCGAGGGAAAGAGGAGCGCTGGAGGAGGCGCAGTTGGTGGAGGCGCGGCTGGAAACAAGGGCAACAGCGATGAGTTGCCCTGTTTCGGTCGCCGTGAAGAGGGGGGCAACCGGCGGTTGCGGCTGCGACCCGGGGGGGGCACGGTGGCAGAAAAGTTAGGGCAGCGTCGCCGAGAGTCTCAACGACGAAGGGGTGGTCCGTTGCAGGGAGACGGCGCCAGTGATCCTTCTCGCTCGAGCGAGACGGGAAAGCGAGGGGGGAGAGGTCGCCCGCTGGGGGGCAGCGGCGGCGTTGGTAGATCAGTTGGGAAGTAGCGCCGGCGGTGGAAAGGAGGTAGCAAGGGAGGGCGCGGCCTGTCAGAGAGCAGGGGCAATGGTGGGCTGGCCGCAAGCAGAGGAAGTAGGGATGCGTGGCTGCGGCTTCTTCTTCTTCTCTCTCTGCTTTCTCTCTTCCCTTATTTTTTTCAAGGATCGCTGCTCTGATACCAATTGATAAGACCCTAAAGTCTTATCGTAAAAAAGAAGAAGAGAAAGGGATGATCACTTCAAGGGGATCGGCCTCCTTGATCGCTTCGAGGGGATCGGCCTCCTAGGATTTGTCAAAAGACAAAATAATATTTGTCATAGATGATCGAAAAGAAGCAATTACATCTCTATTTATAGAGTTCCGACTTTAGCTAAACTAAACAGACTTAATAAATATGCAGAAAATAAAAGGAAAGCACAGAAAATAAAAGAAAAAATAAAAGGATCCTAACAGCTAGTCTCTCAATGCAAGTTTTACCATATATTTCGATTATCAAACATGGCATATGGCAATCATAGAATTTCGATTATGGCAATCAAAAATAGAGTGCCATGTTTGCATATGGCAAGTCAAAATATCTAAACAAGGTGTTAAGCTGTCGATGAATCTACTATAACTCAGTTAAAATTTGATCTTGACATTGTTCAAATATATTTTGACATTGTTCAAATCGATCCATTCGAGTCCCTATGTCGTCGATAGATGAGGGGAGGACTTGCTCTGTTGGAGGTGTTGCCTCAAAGGGACCAGTAGGAGGAGATTGATTATCTCTAAATATTAGTATTTCAGGTTCTGGTTCAGGTGGAAGGGGATTAGTTCTTCTAGGTAATCTAGTCTACATCCCATTTTTAAATATACACCTTAATATTCGAAGTAGGTTTCTATTTATGACATTAAATCTATCTAGTTCCATAACTTCTTCATTAGGTGGGATAACTATATCATAAGCATGGATTAGTCTTATGATCAGGCCACCATATGGCAGCATCATATCTTTTCGATAGTTCAATCATATTTTGTTGAATTAGGGAGTCAAAACAAATTTCATGTCCTTTCATAACTCAATACATCGTTCCTACTTCCATTTGGTTAACTTCATCATGATGATATTGTTTTGGAATTATAATGCTTATCAAGATGTTATGAAGTAGTTTGGTGTTGAAAGGTAATAAATGTTCACAACTTTTAGGAAGAATAGATAAGTTAGGATTACCAAATATTATTCCTAAGGCATTAATATAGGTAGTCCTAACTGATTCTTCATCCCATTATCCTCTAAAATAATAACCTTTTTCTTTCTCTGCAATTCCTATGAGGTTGTAAATTATACTATCCGAAATGGATATATAATGTCCTAAGAGATAGGTAGATACCCTTTTGTTTTTATCTACATGTAAATTGGTGTAAAATAGCCTAACAATTCCAAGGTAGATAGGTTCACTTATTTGAATGTCTAGATTAGCAAACCATTGAATGGGTTCCAAATCACTTAATTCCTCTAAATCAATATATTTACCCTTATAAACATTTCTAGACTCTATAGATGAAAATTTAAGGGCATATTGATGAGAATCGAAAAGTAGGGAGTCATAGTTTTTATCTAATCTCATATTCTCTTTGTCCCTAGAGGATCTTCTAGAACTCATGGAGACTACAATTATGAAGACAAATAAGTGAAAAAAATAAGTAATATAAAGGGGAAATCAATTTGGTTTAGTGATTACCTTAGTAGTTTTTCCTTCTTGTGATTTCCAAAAGGATGTTGAAGATTGATCTTTGATTTAGTAGAAAGTGGGGATTTTTTTTATTTGCTAGAGGAAGAGCAAGAGATTCAAGTGTTTTGGGGCACTTGGGAAAGTTGAGGAATGAGTTGGGGTCGGTTCTACCGCCGACCCTAACTTGTTATTTATATAGGGCAGTTGTGGGCGGTGCTACTGCCTACCACCCATGACAACTGGCGGTGCTACAGCTAGCTGGGCAGTGCCACCGCCTACAAGCAGTGAGCATTGCTCCAATTATGGTGTTTTGTGGTGTTGACATTGAGTGGTTCCATCTTACAAGATTTTTTTCATTGTAAAGTGCACACACTCATTTACACATTATAAGCTCATCATGTAAAGATTCTCATCACGTAAAAATTCGCACCAACATTCATGATTTATCATATATAATTTTTATGCAAACATCGTAAAAAAAATACGTATGATAAGATTCATATGACTTATTGCACAGTTCATGATTCAAGTGAGTGATAAAAAATCGAGAAAGTCTGAAATTCAACAATAAAATCAACATTCATGATTCATCATATAAAATTCATGCATTCGGATAATTTAACATCCCTAATTCCCTTCTAATAAAATTAAATTATTCTTCATTTAAAGGTTTTATAAAGATATTGGCTAATTGATATTTTGTATTAATAAACTCTAAAATTATATCATGATTATTAGCAAGATCTCGTATAAAGTGATATCTAATGTCAATGTGTTTAGTTCTAGAGTGTTGAATAGGATTTTTTATTAAACATATTACACTTGTATTATCACATTTTATAAGAATATTCTTAAGATAAATTTTATAATCTTCTAATGTATTTTTTATTCATATAACTTACGCACAGCATGCACCTGCTGCAATATACTTAGCTTCGGTTGTAGATAATGCAATTGAGTTTTGTTTCTTTGAAGACCTAGAGACAAGTGAGTATCCTAAAAATTGACATATTCTGGATATACTTTTTCTATCTATTTGGCAGCCAATGAAATCGGCGTCGACATAACCAAGTAATTCAAAATTTTTAGATTTTAGATACCATAATCCTAGTTTAGGAGTTCCTTTTAGATATCTAAAAATCCTCTTAACAACTTTTAAATGAGATTGCTTGGGGTTAGATTGAAACATAGCATAAAGTCTTACGCTAAACATGATGTTTGGTCTAGTTACGGTGAGGTATAGTAAACTGCCTATCATACTCCTATAAGCTTTTTGATCAAAGCTTTCTCCACTTTCGTCAATGTCTACTTAGTGGAGGTACTCATAGGGGTATTGATAGCTTTCAAACTATCCATATTAAATCGTTTTAGCAAGTCTAATACATATTTTTTTTGACTAATGAAAATGTCATCATTAAGTTGTTTGATTTATAAGCCTAAAAAGAAGGTTACTTCCCCATCAAACTCATTTCAAATTCTAGACTCATACTCTTTGTAAACGATTCACATAAAGATTCATTAGTAGACCCAAAAATAATATCATCAATATAAATTTGAATAATAAAAAAATTATTTTTAAAATTTTTAATAAATAATGTATTATCGACCTTGCCTTTAGAGAAATTACTTTGAATAAGAAAAGAGCTAAGTCTCTCATACTAATCCCTTGGGGCTTGTTTCAATCCATAGAGAGCTTTAGTCAATTTAAATACATGATTAGGAAAATTATCATTCTCAAATCTGGGAGGTTGTTCAATATAAACTTTTTCGAAAATAAAGCCATTAAGAAAAGCACTTTTAACATCCATTTGAAATAACTTAAAATTATTACTACTAGTATAGGCAACGAACATCCTTATGGCATCTAATCGTGCCACGGGAGCGAATGTTTCTTCATAATCGATAATACCTTCTTCTTGATAAAACCCTTGGCCACTAATCTAACCTTGTTTCAAACTACAATACTAAATTCATCTTGCTTGTTTCTAAAGACCCATTTAGTACCAATAACTAAATGGTCATTTGGCCTCGAAACAAGATTCCATACCTCATTTCTCTCAAATTGATTCAACTCTTCTTGTATTGTGATAAGCCATGAATCATCTTTCAAGGCTTCGTCAATGCATTTAGGTTCAATTTGGGAGAGAATAGCGACGTTTGTACAAAAATTCTTAAGAGAAGAATGAGTTTGAACCTCTTTTAATGTGTCTCCTATGATTAGCTCCTTAGGATGAGCATCTATATACTTTCATTCCTTGGGTAAGGATGTTTCGGAAGAAGATGCATCTAAGTTGCTAGATGGAGAAAGTGTTTCATTTAAATTTAAAGCATCAAAGTTATGATCATCATCAAAATCATTTTTCTTAGTTTCAGAAACTTCATTAAAAACCACATGAATAGACTCTTCTATAATCAAAGTTTTTTTGTTAAAAATACAAAAAGCCTTAGAAATAGAAGAATAACTAAGAAACATTCCTTCATCGGATTTTGCATCAAACTTTCCTAAGGTATCTTTTTCATTCAAAATAAAACATTTGCATCCGAAAACTTTAAAATATGAAACGTTGGATTTTTTGTTGTTCCACAACTCATAAGGAGTTTTTGAAAGCAATGGTTTTACTATAACCCTATTCATGACATAGCATGCTGTATTTATGGCTTCGGCACAAAAATATTTGGGTAAGCTATGTTTGTTTAATATGGTTCTAGCTATTTCTTGTAAGTTTCTATTTTTTCTTTCTACTACTCCATTTTGTTGAGGATTTCTTGGAGTAGAGAAATTGTGGTTGTGTCCATTAGATTCATAAAATTCTTGGAAATCACAATTTTGAAATTCACTACCGTGATCACTTCGAATTGATGAAATCATAAAACCTTTTTCATTTTGAACAAGTTTACAAAACTTAAAAAAATACCTAAAGCGATTAATCGCTTTTGTGTGTAAAAAAAAAAGTCCAAGTGTATCTACTATAATCATCAATGATAACAAAGGTGTATTTGCTACCTCCTAAGCTTGATGTAGCAATTGGTATAAATAAGTCCATATGAATCAATTGCAATGGTCTAAAGGTGCTTATTTGGTTCTTTGGTTTGAAACTACCTTTTATTTGTTTTCCTAATTGACATGTATCACACACATTGTCTTTAATGAACTTTATATGAGGAATTCCTCTTACAAGTTCTTTAGATGAGATTTGAGAGATTAGTTTTATGCTAGCATGACCTAATCTCCTATGTCAAAGCCAAGCATCGTCATTCAAAACCGAAAAGTATATTTTATTATAAAAATCATTAATGTCGATAATGTATACATTATTTTGTTTTAAGGCAATTATAGATATATTTTTGTGTAGTTTACATTTCTTAAATCGACAATGATAAGCTATATGCCCAAATTTGCAACAAAAGATACATTTATTTCAGGGTGAAACATGTAAAGTAGGGCCTTTAACAAAGGGGTTGGATTTTAGTGAGAGCTACTCACAAATCCGATTTCGCCTTTTCTATGAACGTGACCCTTGTTGGCAAGGATCATGTTCAAGGACTTGCTACCAACATCAAACTTTTATAAGAAGTTTTTGAGTAGCAAGTTTTCCTTTCTAAGTATCTTTACTTCATGGCATTTATGCAGGGAGCTAAACTATCATCATGCTCAATTTTTAGTCTATCAAAATTGCTAATAAGAGAAGCATATTCATTTTTTAAAGAGTTATACTTTTTATTCAAGGTTCTATATTCATCAAACAATTCATGAAATGCACTTAAAAGCTCATCAAAAGATATATTTGTGTCTAATGAACTTATTACCTCATCTCCAATAGTCATTAATGCGTAGTGAGCAACTTACTCGGTATTAGTTGGCTCATCTTCTTCGGATGCACTTGAGTCATCCCATGTTGCTTTAAGAGCCTTCTTCTTCTTTGGTTACTTCTTCTTTGCTAGGAGACATTCACTCTTATAATGTGCCAGCTTCTTGCATTCATAGCATATCACTTGATCTTTCTTGGGTTCAAATTTATTTTTATTATTATTTTTAAATTTATTCTTTTTTATAAATTTTTTGAACTTTCTTGTCAAGAGTGCCAAGTCATCATCAAAGTCCTCATCACTTGAATTTTCTTTTAAGTGGACTTCTTGAGTTCTTAGTGTCATATCATTCATGTTCTTTAGAATATTGTTCTCAAGCTCTTCATGAGCATTACAAGTCATCTCATAGGTCATTAGTGACCCAATTAGTTCTTCGAGAGGAAAGTTATTTAAATCCTTGGCCTCTTGAATGACCATTACTTTAGGGTCCCAACTCTTTGGAATGGTTCGTAAAATTTTATTAATAAGTTCAAAATCTAAGAAACTTTTACCAAGTCCTTTTAGACCATTGACGACATTCATAAATCGGGTGTACATGTCTCCAATGGTCTCACTCGGTTTCATCCGAAAAAACTCATAAGTATGCACTAAAAGATTAATTTTTGACTCCTTCACTCTACTAGTGCCTTCATAAGTCACTTCGAGTATGTACCAAATATCAAAAACTATTTCATAAATAGACATATGATTGAACTCGTTTTTATCTAAAGCACAAAATAAGGCATTCATAACCTTGGCGTTTAAAGCAAAAGTCTTCTTCTCCAACTAATTCCAATCATTCATTGGAAGAGAAGACTTTTGAAACCTATTTTCTATAATATTCCATAATTCCAAATCCATTGAAATTAGGAAGATCCTCATTCTAGTCTTCCAATATATATAATCTATCTTATTGAACATAAGCGGACGTATAATTGAATGACCCTCTTAGTTGCTAGCAAATGTCATCTCTCTTGGGTTTTAAACCAAATGAGAGTGAACCTTGCTCTGATACCAATTGTTAGGATTAAGAGTGGTACTAAGAAGGGGGGGGGGGTTGAATTAGTGTAGCGAAAAACTTTTTCGATTAAACCAAAAAATATTTATTTCGATTCAATCCGTTTCGGAGAGAAATTAAATTTAAAAGTTTTTGTAAAAGTGCAAAAAGAAGATTAAGGAGGTTTACAGTAATTTAAATTGCATAAATAAAAAGCAAACCAAAATTTAGAGTGGTTCGGTCATTGTGACCTACATCCACTTTCGGATTCCTCCTCCTTCGAGGTCACCGGTGTCTACTAATGGCCTTCCTTCAATAGCCAAAGACCAACAACCTTTTATAGCGCTTTCTCCTTTTCACGAGCTTAGGAGATAACCCTTACAAGTCTTACACCTCTCTTGAATGATTTCAGCACTTAGAAAGGGAGGAGAAGGACTCTAGCACTTTTTACAACACTTTAATATTTAAGAATTCAAGATTATGCCAATGCTTTCGTGCCCTTTCATGCAGAAAATGGTGGGATATTTATAGGCCCTAATTGGCTTCAAAATTGGAGCAAAAAAATATCATATCCCCAAATTTCAAGGTACTAGCGGTACCACCGCCATTATTGGGTGGTACTACCGTTTGTAGTCTAACATTAGATAGTACCATCGCTAGGCGGTACCACCGCTCAGTTTTGATGGTACCACTGCCCAGACCACCTGGGAGACTGGATCTCCCAAGTGGTGCCACCGCCGGCCATGATTTCAAGGGCTGAATGGGATGTTCAATCTGGCCCAATTTAGCCCTGTTTAAAGGCTTAGTTGGCCCCTAACTAAGTTAGTGAGATTACCTTCCAATCCTAGCTCAATTTACAAACTAACTATAATAATTAAGATAATTGACAAAGCATCTTATTCCAGTACATAATTGCTCTTTCGGCGAGCCTCCGGCGATCTTCCGACGAACTTCCGACGAACTACTAGCAATGTTCCGACGGACTCTCGGCAAGCTCTTGAACTTTATGGCGATCTTCTTGGCGAGTTCTGACAAGCTTCTTTGGTAAGCTCTTGGACTTCTCGATTGGTTCCGGTAGAACTTCCGACGAACTCTTAAACTCCCAACGAGAATTCGATCTTGACTCCGGCATAACACCTGCTTTGTGTCTTACTGCTATTATAGTTAATCCTGTACACTTATCTCAACATATAGATTAGGTTAAACAATTTACCAATTGATTTCATCATCATAATTTGAGATTCAACAATCCAGTAATTAGGTCAAGGAAAAAATAGTTGTAGCTAACCAAAGGAATCTAACTCTTTAATAACAAACCACACCAAAGCTAATATTATAATTTTACCTATATGCTATGGTTAATTACATATTACGTTAGTAATTAGTTACCTTTAGTATTTCAGTCCTTATACTTTTAAAAGTTATATTGAGATCTCTATATTTATGAAAGTAAAATATTTAACTCCATGACTCAAATAAAACCCTCCCCTCTCTCTCTTGATTTTTAATCCTATAAAATTATATTTTTAAACCTCTATAAGATCTCAATGTTTTACTTTTATATGGATCCCAATATAATATTTAAAAATATAGGGATCGAAATGCTAAAGGTAGCTAATTACATGAGATAATATGTAATTAGCCCTACATGCTATGTTAAATATCAAAGTATATTGATATAGAACATAGTATGGAAATAAAGAGAAAGAAATATAAGTGTGAGATAAATAGATGAGAGTAAGAGACTAAAGAAAATATAATTATTTTTATTTAAATCTGAAAATATTTGATCCATTAACCAGTTCCATTATTTATAAAGATTTAGAAGCTTTGGTACAATTAATGAAGATAAAAATTCTCAAAAGTAATCTTTCAAAAAATTAATATATTTTTAAAAAATCCCAAATGTGACTTCTAGAATACCTCAATAGTAAATGAGTACACTAAATACAAGAAAAGTCATTATAAAGACCAAAAGATTTCTTAATTTTTAACATAACTCTTAGAATTTTGACCAATGACTTTTTGTTAATATCTTTGCCTAGAATAAACATTTCTGAAATCCTTTGTAAAGTTCAATGGTTCTCCATCATTCTCCCCCGATGAAAAAGAACTCGATCCCAAAGAGTGACATGTAAGGTACTGGTCCAATAGGTCTAATGTAAACTCACGAAATTCCTCTAAATTAATCTAAGTAATATAGAAAGCTGGATAATCATGTCACTTGACAAGAAAGTGTTGGGTAACGCTAGTAAGAAATGTAACAAGGCAGCCATTAAGAATGATCTCTATGTCATCCCTATGTTATAGGAGAATTAGTGATTTAGGAGGATTATCACTTGTAGGAACACTAGTAGATAGTTGAGGAGGCTCAAAAGTACTATACTATGGAGTTAAATCATTTATATTGAAATAATATGGAGGATTAAGATTGAGTATTGGCTTATAAGGGTCTGATGAAGGAGAAAGAGACTCAAATAATACTCAAATAGAGACTTACAATCCTTCACCAACTTAGAATTTAATGCTCCATCAATCAAGCCTCAATGTGGTATTTATGGGCCCTAAGAGGCTTAAAAAATAAAGTTAAAAAATTTAAATCCCTGAAATTTTGGGGTACAAGCAATATTATCGCTAACACACGGTGGTACTACCATTGCAACTTTTGATACTACAATTTCAAACTTTCAAGTAGTTCCACCATCATAATTTTTTAATTTTACGTGGTACCACCACCACCCTAGGCTGTACCATCATGGTAGCGTTGATAAGCATTGTTTGTGCTTGTCGGTTGACTCAAGCGATACCATCATTTGGGCCTAGTGGTACCACCATTTAGGCCAGCTCAAGGCTACTATTTTGGCCTTATAACAGCCTAATTTTGTCCGAGTCCAAGCCCATTGGCTTTCTCAACAAGTTGGCATGGTTTCAGCCCAATACCAACTTAATTTGACATAGAAAGACATCGAACAAGATTTTAACAATCATCTAACCATATATCTGACATAATTACGAAGCTTTTACCACATTATATGTCATTTTGGCATATCGTTTGATCTTCTAGTACTTCATTTGAACCTCTAGCATATTGTCATTTCTTTTGCATATGGCTCAATCTATCGACATATTGACTTTCGCATGACATCTGATCTTTTAGTACAATATCTGATCCTTACAGCATGATGCCCAAACTTATAGAATGAAGTCCATTCTTTAGCATGTTGACCAATCTTTCGGTTCGACATCCAATTTTTGACATGATACTTTTCTCGACACAATGTATGATTCTCCTGCTTTGACAATTTGCCTTTAATGGTTCGAGTACTTGATCGATATATTTTCTACATCACTTATCTCAAAAGCATATTAGTCCATAAACTCATCAAATGATTTTATTATCAAAATTCAGGATTTAACAATTGTAATAATTATATCAATATCATAAACTTAAAAAATAAGAAATCAATAATTATTTCCAAATAACACTTTTAGATCAAATTAGACATGAGATATTAATTTCTTAATAATCTTCAATCAACCAAAACCCTAATTGGAATTACCTAATTGACTTAAACCAAACTCAATTCAATTAGGACCTAATAGAACTAATCTCATATCCTTATAAAACCAGTATAGAATCACCTTAGACTATTCTAATTTAAATTTGATTGATTTTAGTTAGGTCAAGTATGTTTTACCTAGTTAAGTTGGTATGGAGTCACCCTAAACCAACTTCAATAGATCAAACTTGCCTGCTTTAGTCAATTAATAAGCTTAAACCAATAAAGGAAGGGGAAATTGTATTATGTTATATAGTGCTAGCTTAAATTGAACCAATCCACCAGAGTCTTAGATGGGACATATGTGCTACATATGCTTGTCCCAAATAATAGATAAAAGAACAATAATGTGTTTAGCACCAATAGCATAGCTAGGCGAGCCTAACTTTATTGATTGGGTTAAGCCTCACTCACAACCTAGGCTAAGTTTTACCAATAAACTAAGCTATGCTTAGCTCGTGGGTTGACTCATACTTAAACATATGAGTATGGGTCCTGTCTGATCATATGTGTTGGGTCATACCTAGCCATACAAGTTGAGTCGTACTTAGTCGTATGGGTTGGGTCAAACATGGCCATAAGAGTTGGGCCAACCTAGTTTGGCATATCAACTTGACTCAAGTCAAACCCTAGTTAGATTCCTCTTATCAAATTAGATTTTAATATTTTAAATTATTAAAAAGTAACTAAAATCTATGAATTAAATAATTTAAATTTATAATCTTAAATTTAAAACTAATTAAATCATAAAAAAAATATAAATAATTCTTGAAACATAAATATATCTAATTAAATAAATTAAAACTATTATTTTAATCCAAAATAAAAATTTAAATAATTAAATCAATTTTGAAATTTACTTAAGCTTAAGTGACCATTATAAGTCAAATAATCTTCTAAAATCATAAAATAATTATCTAATTTATTAATCATAAAATTTCAAATTTAGAATATTATTATGCATAACAAAATTATAACAAACATAATATCAAGATATTAAAATATGAATAAAAACTGATTATAAAATAATAGAGAATCTTACCTCTCCCTAGCTATTCTCTCCTTAGAAATCACCTTCTCAATACTCCTTTTATTAGACTCACCGAAGAATGAGGAAGGAGGAAGGAGGAGCCCCTTTATATAGAAAAAATAAGATTTGCTCAAAAGATAAGTAAATATTTATATTTATTTTTAATTTATTTTTACTTTACTTTTATACTCAAAGATAGAAATACAATATTCATTTCTTATGGTACATATATAAAAACAGAATACAAATTATTTACTTCCTAAAAATCATATCATTCATCAGGAAATAAATCAATTAATTGATAAAATTTCTAACTTGTTCACATGATTAAGGAAATCAATTTTAATCATTTCCTTAACCATAGTACATAAACAAGGAAGTTAATAATTTAAATAAAATAATATATTATTTATAATAATTAATTAATATTTATGAAGAAATTATCGATGATTATATTTTTAGTTAATAAAATATTTACTATATAAAGACAAGGATTTGAATTTAAGGATGAAAAAAAGAGAGTGTCTTTTGTAAATTATGAATAATAAAATGATAATTTATTATTTTTATATATCTAGGATGTGATAATTTAATTGTATTTTTGATGATCTATTAGAATATGGGTTCCTATGATTAGAATATTAGATAGCCTAATTAATTTTTGAGATTTAGATTTTGAGAATTACAAAGTAATACAATAAAGCATAAGTTTAAGATATTAGGATCATTTTATTAAGCCAAATATAATTTATTTTTTATAAGGAAATGATTAAATAAATATGTTACATAAAGAATTTTCTTAAATGATTTAAACTGAGATTATTGAGTAAAATACCAAATTTTAGTATATTTTCTCTAAATTATAATAAGTATTATTGAGTAAAATTTTACATTTTGAATATAATTTTGTCATGATACTCTTATCCACTTTTTGAAAAGTAGATAAGAGTTATTAATTTAATTATAGAATTATTTTTTAGATGTATTTGTAATAAATAAATAAATATCAATTGACTTAGTTATTCTTAAAGATGTATATATTAGATTTATATCTAATATTTTTTGAAAATAATAACAATAATTTAGTAATTTGAATAGAAATATTATATGATGCTTATGTTCCCTATGAAATATTTATATTTTTGTTTTATAAAAAAATAAATTAAGTTTGTTGCATGAGTTTTAGCATTTCCTAATTAGACTTCATCTTATTCATGGGGACCTCAAATTTATTTATATAATTTTATTATAAATTTAAAATAGATTATACATGAATGAAGTTTGATATAATTTCTATTACAGTTTGACATATTACTTTTGTTGCCCTTTGCTTTGGAATATTATTTTTCTCTATAATTATAGATATGATAAATTTAATAAAAAATTGTAAGCATATATTTGCTAATTGTATGGTTTCTTTAGGGTCAATGATTGATTATCTTTTTTATTTTTGTCTTACATTATGAATGCTTATTGTTAATATATATAGTTTTACTGATTGAAGATCATATTAAGTATCAATTATTCTTTGAGATATAAAAGTTTTGATAAATTTTAAGTACAAAATTTATAGGATGTTTTAAAAATATATATATTGAAAAGTATTTACCTTTATAAATTTGTTACCTAATATGATTCTTAAAATTAAAATTAGATTTATGTTAGGATAGTTTGTAGAAGTTATTTTTTGACATTTATAATATATGTGTCCTTGTAGTTGAATAAATTTGATTATGCACTGATATTTAAACTTAATTACGTGAGTAACTAATTTGAATGGAGTTTTGATTTAATGTCAAATTAATTTTCAGTATTATTTTTTTAAGATCTTAATGGCATTAAGTGGCGGGATGAATTAGTGCAATAACATTTTTAATTGATTTTAAAACTCGATCAATAAATCAACAAGTTTCAAAAACTTAATTAATCATGTAAAGTTGTAAGTAAAGAGAATAAGACTAAATTATAAGTAAAGCACAAGTAAAAAGAGGCAAACTGATTTATAATGGTTCTGTCTTCCGAACTTACGTTCACTCCAAATTTCTCTTCCCTCGAGGCTCTCGGCTTTCACTATCGATTTTCTTTCCAATAGATATTAATCAACTATCATTGTTATAACTGTCTCCTTTTTCAAGTTGAGGAAATAACTTCCACACTATCTTTTTACACAAGATCTCTCACCTTTTATAACTTAGAATTAGAACCAAACTCAAGAGAAGGAGAATACTCAAACTATGCTCAAAATAAGAGTTTATAATTTTTTTTTACTAATGAATAGATGCTTCATCAACCAAGCTTGAGTGAGATATTTATAGGCCCCAAAAGGCTTCAAGAATGAAGCCAAAAATTTTAATCCCAAAAATTTCAAGATATCAATGGTATTGTTATTGGCATCGAGCGTACTACCATTGTAATGAGGTTGCAAATCTTAGCTCTAGTAGTACTACCATTGTAATGAGGTTGCAAATCTTAGCTCTAGTAGTACTACCATCAGTCTATGTGGTACTACTACCATCGGCGTGAGCAGTACTACTATCGGAAATATTGAAAAAGCACAAACATTGCTTTTAGATTAACAAAGGCAGTACTACCACTTGGGCCTGGTGGTACCACTGCCTAGGCCTAGTTTAGGCCACTAATTTGACCTTCTAATAGGCCCAATTCAACCCTAATTCATGCCAAATTAGTTTATTGATAAGTTAGCATGTTTTAGCCCAATACCAACTCAAATTGATCCAAAATAATCTCGATCAAGACTTTAACAAATCAACTATATATTTGACATATTTATGAATATTTCAACATGTTGTACTTTTTTCAAACATGTCATCCGATCTTTCAGTATTTCATTCGAACCTTCGACACATCGCTTGCTCCTTTAGCATATTGCCTATTTTACCAATATGTCAGTTTTTTCATGATATCCAATCTTTCGGTGTCCAAACCTTTAGAATGAAGTTTGATCTCCAACACATCGACCAATCTATCGACTCGATGTCTAATTTTTGGCATGATAATTTTTTAGCACAACATTCGACTTTCCTCAATAGTTGGCCTGTCGATGATCCATGTTAATGATTGAAGTATTTCTTATATCACGTATCTTAAAAATATATTTAGTATAATAAACTCATCCATTAGTCTCATCATCAAAATCCAAGATTCTACGATCTGCCCCTTTTTATGATGATAACTAATTGATGACGGGGTTTTAACAAGACTTTCCTATCTATTTGTCATTTTAAAATATTATGATAAATTTGAACTCAAATGATTATATATCATTTTAAATGCATATACTGAATTCAAGTTGAAAAAAATTTGATCTTGTTGATATTATGATTTAATTATTCAACCCCAAAAATCAATATACAATCAAGTTTCAAATTTTAAGTTATAATCATAGTTATTTCAAGTTTCAAATTTTAACAATTATCAATGTATAATATCAATCAAAATATAACTATAAGTTAACCCTTTGCGTAACAAAAATTCATTAGACATCATGATTCTTCTTGAGACACCATGATTCTTTTTATTCATGCATGAGTCACCATTTCTCGCCCTTGGTTAACAAAAAAATATGCTTCTCCTTTGTTAACAAAAAAAATATGAGTTGCTACTTCTCTTCTGTTATCATGATATTATGATACTACTTCTTCCCCTTCATATCAATGTTCCAATTGTGTAATAAAAGTTACTTTGATATCATTATACATGAAGGATCTCAATATTGTATTATTAAAGATAAGTTCAAGTTATGGATATTGAAAAGTCAATTGATAATGGGTCCTAACAAGGCTCTCTCTATTTATATGTCATCTTAAAAATATGATGAATTTGAATTCAAAATAATACTTTTTTAATAGTACTTTTGAATTCAAGTTGAGACAAATTTGATCTTGATATTATTATTATAAGTCTAAATATTCAGTCAAATTTTAAATTTTAAAAATAATTAACAAAAGTTCGGCATGAGTCATTACTAATAAAAAGTTATAAAAGCAATATAAATCTCCTTGTTTAATACAAAAGTGAGGCATAATCACTACTCTCGCTTTGGTTATTTTGAGTTACTTCTTTTTTATCATCAACAAAATGGAGTATAAAATCATGAATATAAGAGTCATAAAAAATAATTCTCGAATCATGAATATCAAAAAATCATGATTCATTTAAATAAATCTCCTTCTTAGTTATCAGCAAAAAGAAGAAATCATAAGAAAACAAATAATAAAAGGTCTTAATTTATATAAAATAAATCTTAAGTCATAAATACCAAGAAGTCAAGTGAAAGATCATAATTCGTTTGGATAAATCTCCTCTTTAGTTATTAGCAAAAGAAAGAATCATAGGGGAACAAATAGTAAAAGGTCATATTTCATTAAAAATAAATCTCAAGTTGTAAACACCTAGAAGTCAAGTAAAAAATCATGATTCGTTTGGTTAATTCTCCTATTTAGTCATTAGCAACAAGAAAAAAGCATATGAGAACAAATAGCAAAAAGTCTTTCATCATGCATTTGAAAGATTTAACATGCCTAATTCTCTTCTAATAAAATCAAATTATTTCTCGCTCAATAGTTTAGTAAAAATATCTACTAACTGATGTTTTATGATAATGAAATATAAAAATATATCATAATTGCTAGCATGATCCCTAATAAAATAATGTCTATTATTAATGGCTTAGTCCTAGAATGTTAAATGAGATCCTTTGTCAAACAAATTACAATAGTATTATCATATTTTATAAGGATATTTTTCAAGTAAAGTTCATAATCTTTTAAAGTATTCTTTATCCAAAATACCTACATGCACCTATCGTAACATATTCAACTTTAGCTGTAGAAAGTATGACAGAGTTTTACTTCTTAGATCACCAAAAAATAAGTACATGACTTAGGAATTGATAAATTTTAAAGATACTTTTTCTATATATTCTATATCATATAAAATTAATATCAATATAAGCAATCAAATCAAAGGTATTAGATTTAGGATACTATAATCCTAGAGATGACATTCCTTTTAAGTACTTAAAAGTTTTTTTTGCTAGCTTTAAAATGAGATTGTTTAGGTTTAGACTGAAATCTTGCATAAATCCTAACAATAAACATTATATCAGGTCTAGTTGTAGTGAGGTATAGTAAACTTCCTATCATGTTTATATATATTTTTAAATTAAAACATTTTCCTTTATTGCCCATATCTAATTTAGTAGAAATCCTCGTTGGTGTATTGATAGCCTTAGCATTGTCCATATAAAATTATTTTAATAGATCAAGAGTATATTTGGTTTGACTAATAAAATTCTCATCTTTTAGTTACTTAATTTGTAATCCTAGAAAAGAATACCAATTCACCATTAAACTCATTTCAAATTCTTAGCTCATACTCTTAACGAATGATTTACATAAATATTTAGTAGTAGAACTAAAGATAATATCATCAACATAAATTTGAATAATAAGAAAATTATTATTGAAATATTTAATAAATAAGGTGGTGTTGACTTTGTCTTTTGAAAATTTATTTTGAATAAGAAATAAGTTAAGCCTCTCATATTAAGTCCTAGGGGTTTGCTTCAACCCATAAAGAGTCTTAGATAATTTATAAACATGGTTTGGAAAAAGATCATTTTCGAATTTGACTGATTGCTCAACATAATTTTTTTCGAAAATAAAACTATTAAGAGAAGCACTTTTGACATACATTTAAAATAATTTAAATTTTTTAAAATATGCAGAGGCAAGAAGTATCCTTATGGCTTTAATTTTAGCCATAGGAGTGAAGGTTTCTTCATAGTCTATACCTTCTTATTAGTTAAAATCTTTAGCCACTAATCTAGCATTGTTTCGATCTATAATACTTTATTCATCTTGTTTATTCCTAAAGACCCATATAGTGTCAATTACAAGATGATCACTAGGTATAAGAACAAGCATCCAAAATTTATTTTTTAAAAATTAATTTAGTTTTTCATGCATTACCGAGACCCGTGAGTCATCTTTAAGAGCATCATCAATGCATTTAGGCTTAATTTTAGATAAAAAAAGTAGTATTCATATAAATATTTTTTAATAAAGATATGTATCTCTAATAATTAGCTCCTTCAGATATGTATCTAAATACTTTCATTCCTTCGGTATGGTTTCTAGGAAAGTATATATATAAGAGTTACTTTGGGGAGAATGATTCTTATTCAAATTTAATTTATCAAATTCAAAATCATCATCAAAATCATTTTTTTTAGTTGCGAGATATTCATAAAAAATAATATGAATAGATTCTTCGATTACTAAGGATATTTTATTGAATATTCGATAACCTTTAGAGATAGATGAATATCCGACTTAGCTAGGATGGAGAACCTAGCTCAAGCACTATTCCACGGCATGAGTCTGTTCAAGCACCTATCATACAAGTTCCGACTTTACGTAAGTCTGATAAAGTATCTCATCCTACGAGGAGATATTGATGATATTGATTCTCAAACCTACGAGGAGACTATTACGAGTATAAACTCTAGGAAATAACAAAAAGCCATGAATTCTGAGATGGATTACATGTACTTTAATAAGGTTTGGAACCTTGTTGATGCACCTAAAGGTATCGTACCCATCAATTGCAAATAAATCTTAAAGAAGAAGATCGAAGTAGATGGAAAGGTAGAGACTTATAAAGCAAGGCTAATAGCTAAGGGGTATTATCAAAAGCAAGATGTTGACTATAACGAAACCTTCTCACCAATAGCTATACTAAAATCTATCTAAATTCTATTGGCTATTATAGCATACTATGATTATGAGATCTAACAGATAGATATGAAAATCACATTTTTCAATAACAAACTCGAGAAGGAGGTGTATATAATATAGCTTGAGGGATTCATATCCAAAGAAAATTCAGATCAGGTGTACAAGTTGCTTAGGTCCATCTATGGACTAAAGTAAGCTTCTTAAAGTTGGAACATAAGATTTGATGAAGCAATCAGATATTATGACTTTGTTAAGAATGAAGATGAGCCTTGTATGTATAGAAGGTAAATGGGAGTGCTATCACCTTTTTAGTACTATATGTGGATGACATCATGATCATTGGGAATGATATAGGAATGCTTTCCATAGTAAAAGCTTGGCTATATAGACATTTCTCTATGAAGGACTTAGGGGAAGCATCCTATATCCTAGGGATTCAGATATATAGAGATAGATCCACGAGGATGCTTGACTTATCCTAATCTAGGTATGTAGACACCATTGTCTAAAGATTTGGCATTGAAATTTTCAATAGTGGTCTCATACCGATAAGATATGGAATATTACTTTCTAGGAGTATGTCTCCAAAGACTCCTAAAGAGAGAGCAAACATAGATATGATACCCTATGCCTCAGCGATGGGATCTATCATATATATTACGCTATATACCAGGCTTGATATAACATATGCTCTCAGTGTTATGAGTAGATATCAAGTGGATCTAGGTTTGGAACACTAGAAGATAGTAAAGTATATCCTTAAGTACTTAAAAAGGACTAAGAATTTTTTACTGGTATATGGAGGAGGTAACCTTAGCGTTGAGGGCTACACGGACTCAAGTTTCTAGTCTGATGTCGATGATAACAAGTCTAATTTAGGGTATGTATTCACCTTGAATGGAAGAGCAATATGCTAGAAGAGTTCTGAGCAAGATACTACTACTGACTCAACCATAAAAGTAAAGTACATAACTATGGTAAAAGCAATAAAGGAGAGAATCTGGATAAAAAAGTTCATTATAGATTTGGGAGTCATATCGAGTAGTAAGGAGTCGATTCCTTTATATTGCGACAATAATGAGGCGATTGCTTAAGCGAAGGAACTTAGGTCTCATTAGAACTCTAAGCACATTTTGAGGAGGTTCCACTTAATCAGAGATATCGTAGCCTGATAAAATGTAGTAATAGAAAGAGTTCCATTCAAAGATAATATTATAGATCAATTAATGAAGTCGTTGCTATCTTTGAGCATCATAAGGGTCTAATGGGGATCAGACATGTATGTGATTGACTTTAGGTCAAGTGGGAGATGTTAAATTTAAGATTTTGATGATAAAATCAATTGATGAGTTTGTGATATAATCTATGTTTGAGAAAAGTGATGCAAGACTATCTTCGATCATGAAAAGACAAATCGATTGAAGTAGGAGAATCAGATGTTGGGCTAGAGTCGGAGATCGAGCATTAGGATAGAAGAATCAAGCATTACACTAAGATCGGATGTTGCGGGAGTCAACATGCCGATGGATCGAGCAATATGTTGAAGGTAAGCACGATGCGCTAGGAGTTCGGATAAACTAATGACATGTCGTACAATATAGAATTCTTATTTTGTAATCGGTTATGTCTTGATCATCGTATTTTAGGTCTTAATTGAGTAAGTTTTGGGTGTAACTATACTTACTCAATTAAGAGCCCATTGGGTTTAAATCATAACTAATTTGGGCTGAATGGAAGGCTCATTCAGTGACTCACAATTGGGTCAGGCGGTGGCACCATCATATTAGGCGGTGGAACCGCCAATGAGTTGGAGCATATGAAGTATACATTTTTCGAAAGACCCAATGATGGTACCGCTAGTGTCAAGAGATGATATCGCATAGTCTAGCAATGGTACCACCTAGACTAGCGATAATACCGATAGTACACCATCTTCTATGTTGTTAAGCGGTAATACCGCCCAGACTGGATGGTGGTACCATTAGTGGTTAGTGCTATAGGTAGTGGTACAACCTAGCACTAGCGGTAGTACTACCAAGACCTCGAAAACCTAGGGATGAGACTTTTTGGCTTCATTTTTAAATTCATTTAGGGCTTATGACACTCAAAATCATAATTTCATCAAATAAATTTTTAAAATTATAATTTTATGAAAGCACTAATTCACCCCTCCCCCTCTTAGTGTCGTTATAGTCATAACAGTTGGTATAAGAGCCAAGTTCTCTCGATTGATTTAACATCCAAGAGAGATTAAATGGTTTTTTCCAACAATTAAGAGGGCTACCCTATCACTCGTCCTCCTATGTTCAATGAGACTGACTACATGTATTGGAAAACACGAATGAGGATTTTTTTGATTTCTATGGACTTCGATTTATGGAATATTATCGAATGTGATTTTCAAAAATACTCTAGACTAATGAATGAATGGAATGATCTAGAAAAAAAATTATTTTCTTTAAATGCTAAAGCTATGAATGCTTTATTTTATACCTTAGACAAAAATGAGTTTAATCGTGTTTCTATATATGAAACTATACATGATATTTGACCTACACTCAAAGTGACACACGAAGGCATAAGTAGAGTTAAAGAATCTAAGATTAATCTTTTGGTGCATAGCTATAAATTATTTATAATGAGTTGATGGTGTGTTATGTATACATATTCTCCAAGAGCCATCTTTCTTAAGCACTAACAAAGTTGGAACCACATAAGGACTCATGCTCTCTTGAATTAACCTCTTTTCCACCAATTCATCTACTTGCTTTTGAAATTCTTTATGCTTCTTGGGGCTCATTTATAGGCTACCTTATTAGGTAACACAACCTCTGGAGTAAGATCAATGTGATGCTGGATGTCTCTCAAAAATGGAATGCCATGTGGAATCTCTTTCGGGATTGGTTTCATAATTGCTGGTGGCTTCTTGTAATATTCATTCTCCTGTACTACTACTAGAGATAAAATATCACTACCCTTTTCTAGTTCACTCTTGTATTCATTATAGGACATAGGAGTACTAATTTTCTTCCTTAGTGGACTCGTTTCAAAAGATTATAATGGAGCTAAAACAATCTTCTTTTCATTCACCTTAAAAGAATAAGTATGTATATAACTATCATACAACACCCTCTTATTATAATGCCAAAGTCTACCCAATAGCAAATGACAAGTATCCATAGAGCAACATAACACCATACTTCATCTTTATAATTCTTGTCAATAGAAAATAAAACTAAACATCTTTTAGTTACCTTGATGTCATTCTGCTAGCATAATAATAAAGATGTGGATGAGGGATTATGTCCAACTTTAGTTTTTGCACTATCTCTAAAGATACCACATTCTCAAAGCTATTACTATCAATAATCACTAAGCATACCTTACCATGAGAAATGTATTTGATGTGAAACATATTTTTTCTCACCCAACTTTCATCCTCAGCCACACAGGACACTTTTAAGCTACATTGTACAACAATAGACACATCATGATCAACATAAATCATCTCTTCCTCATCATCATAATCATATTCTGGTTTGTTATTGGTTTCATCTCCTTCTCCATTATTATAATCTTCAACTAAAGTAACAATCTTCCTATTTGGATAATCAGAAACAATATACCCAAAACCATGATGTTTAAAGTATTTTCGATCACTTGGTGTAGAAGAATTAGGTGTTTATTTGTTGCTAGTAGATCCTTGACCCTCCTTGCACCTTTGACACCACATTATTTTATAGGGTAGGCTTAGAATTTTCTCCTCTCATATAACTTTCTTTTGACTTATACCGAGAATCATTTTTAAACTTCTATTACTTCTTAACTTTTAAAGTTAACTTATTCATATCGTTCAAAGACCAATATGGCTGGAGCTGAACCACTTTAATAATATCATATTTTTGACCTCATAAGTATCTTGTAATAGTTTGCTCCTTTAGTTCCACAGGCTCTCCTTTTAACATGAGATTATCGAACTCTTCTATGTACTCTTCCACACTAAACTCTTTATGCTTGAAATCATAGATTTTTAGAAAGATCTCTTACCTATAGTTGTCAGGCAAATATTTTCTCTTTAACTCCCTTTTTATTTTCTTTCATATCACAATCTTATTCTTTCTCTCACGTTCACTTTGCTTCTTTAGGTTTTCCCACTAAAAAGATGCATTCTTTTTTAGTTTAAATGTTATAAGCTTTATCTTCTTTTATTCTAATGGTTCATAAAACTTAAACATTCTTTTCTATCATATTAAGTCAATCAATAAAGTTATTAACATTAATTTTACCTTCAAACTCCGAAAATCCAACTTTGGATTGTATTTGTTCTACTACTCATCTTGGTCTCTATACCTTGCTTGATATCTTCTTAACTCCCTTAGGTGAGGAGGTGTATTATTATCGAAACCAAACTCTTTGGCATCATTCTCATGCTGGTTGTTTCTTCTGTGAAGTTCTTCAATAATTTCATTCTGTTTTTGTAGACTACGTAGCAATCTTTGTAGTTACAATCTCAATGACTCAACGTCATCTTCGTGGCCTACCTTCACCAATTATATCTTTTTGATTTTGTATTTCTATGACCTCTAGCCTTTAGCTCTAATACCAAACTGATATTGGGATAATGAGAAATGATATTTGAAAGGTTGATAGTTGAATTTGTTGGAAACACTCTTGGAATGGAGATAAATGGTACCAAGTTTAAATTCATAAAAGGATACAGAAACTCATCACCCTAAGGATAATTAAACAAGGATACAAAGCTTAAAAATGACTCACAACTCAAAGAAATATCCAAGAGATACATAGACTAAACTCACCACTTTATGATAAACCAAAGAGATATAAAGTTGAAAGAGAGAACTCAAAGAGTTTATGCAAATATTATAATCAGATTTTGTTACCTTTCTAACTCTAAAATATCAAAATAAATACTAGTGTATGAAATAACCCACGAACTAGAAAATATATTACTTTGCTTGCTAATAACTAAGCCTTTTAATACATCCCCATATAAGTTAAATTGGCTCTCTTTTTGAAAATCGATTAAATTCAATGTATTTATTCACTAGACCATCCGTTAATAAAAATAATCTTAACTTTCTTTAAGAAAATACTTTTGATTTATTTTAAAATAGATATGAAAGTTAAGAGTGTGAGCTTTTTTTTAACTTATAAAGATTAGTTACTTAACTATTTAACAATCAATTTGAGTTATTCAATCAAATTAGACTATACATAAACATATGTAAGTTTGTAAAATAAGCTTATAACTCATTGGGTTTATAAGTTATTATAATTGAAAGGTCTGAATTAAAGGCATAGAATAAATACAGTAAATTATAAAAAATATTATAAGATCAATAAAATTTATGCGAACTGATTATAACATATACTCCCGTATCATCAGTGCTTCAAAGGTTATCTGGAGACCAATCTACAACGGCATAATTAAATGCTCAATCTTAGTAATGTGACCTCAGTTCAACTCTTCCCTTCCCCCTTCCCTCTCGTCCAAATGCACTTATGAGCAGATAGACACATGTAGACATTTGCAAATATAACGCATATGTGGGCGTACCTATGTAATTACCAAAAATTTGCAACGTGTATATGCAAAGCCCTAAGTTCAAACAGATATTTTCTTCATAAATTCTTCAAGTTTCCATTGAAGGTAAAACAGGAAAGAAAGTTAAACTGGATGAACAACAATTGACTAGCTGAGATATGATAAGATTTCCTCAAGGCAGTTGAGGAAATCTCTCAGTAGTTGAGAAGCAGATAAGATTTCCTCAAGGTAATTGAGGAAATCTCTCAGCAGTTGAGAAAAATCCTCCATGCTGAATGTGTATAACCTCCCTACTGAGTGTGTATAAATGGCTGTCAAGAACTCATTATCAAAATGTATTAGGCAATTATATCTTATACATTTCATAGTTTCTTCTACAATTTCTATCTTTCTATCTTCTTCGCTTAATTTCTATCATGGTATCAGAGCAAGAAATGGAGGTTGTCCCAAAAGGCAGTTTATGACTTTTATTGCAAAGACAAGCATCACAATGATTAATAGTGCTATTGATTTTCAAGGTAGGAAGAGAATAACGAGAAAGTAATTTTTGCTGAATAAAAGGGGAGGGATGACCAAGACGATGCCATACATCAACCGGAGCTGCGATTGAGGAGTGAGCAGTAGGAAGGGTAATTTGTGAAGTGGATGGCCACTCATAAATGTTGTCTTTGTTCTGGCCCTGGACCAAGGATGCCTCCGTGCTCAAATCCTTGACAAGAAAAAAGTTAGGAAAGAATTCAATTGATGTATTATTTTGTTTACAGAATTGAGAAATGGAAATGAGGTTTCTTTTAATGTTAGGTGCACACAAAACATTATCGAGTGTAAAGGTTGTGGTAAGTGAACTAAGCGTTGAGGAACCAGAATGAGTAATAGGAATTCTTTTACCGTCACCGATGATATCTTCATTTCCGTCATAGTTGTTGTATAAATAAAAGATAAGATTTTCCTAACTATACGAGGAAATTTCTCTATTCTGTTGAGGAAAATCCTCTATTCTGTTAGGAAAATCCTTCCTCCTAATTTGTATAAATAGGAGAGGGAACATGTTAATAGATTCAAGCTAAAGTTATTTCATTTATACAATAAAGCTTCTTCAATTATTGTTCTTATCTTCTATTATTTCTATCATGGTATCAGAGCAGTTTGCCTAGAGCAAGCCCTCTTCTCCGGAGTCCAACCATCCCTCTCGTGGCGACGCCTCCGCCCCTCAGCCGTAGCCATTCGCTGCAGCCTACTGCAGCACTTGCGGCTGCTAATATCAGATCCTAAAGGAAGCACAGTCACGGCCTTTGTTTCTACCGCCGGCTGCTGCTCCCTTGCCAACCGAAGTCTTCCGCTGAAAACTCCGCTGCTCTTCCGGCCACCAAACTCCAATACTACATTACTGCAACTATCTCCAACCTTGCAGATTTCTCCAGCATCGCTGCAGAAATCGCTGCAAGCTGCAGAGATTTCTTCCACCTCGCTGCAACAATCTCTCCTGCACTCTGAATCGCTGCAGCCTACCAGTGCCTCTGGAAGAAGCAGCAGCCCTCTTCGGCATTGCATACAGCTACTCTTCTACATCTGACATCTTCATCATCTACCTCCCGCCACAGCCATCGCTGCCTTTCTTGCTGCAGATTGCTCGCCCATCACTGCAGTTCATCACGCTGCAGCCTTCTCTGCAGTTCATCGTGTTGCAGCCTACTCTGCAGCGCATCGATCTGCTTTTCTCCTCCTCCCTTCCTCCTATATCTTTACATCTTCTATAAAGATCACTTGACCCACCACAAAATATCTGGGATGTCTTCATTTTCCTCTTCCGTTATTCCTGTCCCTATTTCTGCAGGGACTCTGAGCACTTCTCAAAGTCTTATCACCATCAATGCTGCAGCACTCATTCCCTTCAAATTATCCAAAGGCGGCAACTACGCATCTTGGCGGGCACAACTTTCTAATCTTTTATTTGGCTATGATCTCTTAGGTTACGTTGATGGCTCTCTCCAGTGTCCACCTGAAGTGATCAACATCCCAGGCGAACCCAATCCAGTGCCAAATCCAGCCCACCAACTATGGTTACGTCAAGATCGCCTCATCCTCCAAGCTATTCAAGCTTCCGTTGCTGGATCCATTGCCCCGCTGATATCCTCATGTACGACTGCTGCAGAAGCATGGTGCAAATTACAAACAACTTTGGCAAATCGCTCGCGTACTCGCATGCTCGGACTTCTCTCCAATCTGATGAAAATGAAACAAGAGGGAAGTACTATTGCTGATTATCCACAAAATATCAAAGTTATCATCAATGATTTAGCTTTGATAGGTCATTCTCTCAGCGATGAAGAAGTCCTAATCCATACTCTCAATGGCTTAGGAGGCGAGTACAAAGAACTGACAGCAGCACTTCGGGCACGTGACTCACCAATATCATTCGAAGAACTTTATGATAAGTTGATCGACTATGAGACGTACTTGAAGCGTGATGATAAGTTGCCCGGACCACCTATTACAGCTCAGGTCAATCAAAAATCCAAGAGGAAGAGCAACCAGTACAATAAGCACGTCAACAACGATTTGGCTAAGCTGCCTCCTAGCCTTATGGGGCCCAGACCAAACCCTCCTTACCCATATCAAGGTGGTAACTTTCATAATACTCAGCCGTCGCGTCCTGACTTCACAGGCCGCCAACGAGTTGTTTGCCAACTATGTGATAAAGTTGGACACTCCGTGAAAGTCTGTCGGTCTCGTCCCAGACTCCCTACTCCATCACAGTGGCCTCAGGCGAATTTCATGGCTACTCCAACTCCTACTCAACCTAATTGGATTGTGGATTCGGGCGCCTCTCATCATATCACCTCTGATCTTCAAAACTTGTCCATCCACAAACTTCCAAACCTTCATAAACTCAGAGTTTTTGGCTGTTTATGTTATCCATGGCTCCGTCCCTATGCGTCACATAAGCTAACACCACGATCTAAGCCTTGCACTTTTATAGGCTACTCTCTTGAACATAATGCTTTTCGATGCTATGAACCCCAAACTAAAAAGGTCTTTATATCACATCATGTTATCTTTGAGGAGTCTGTCTTTCCTTTTCAAAATAATCCTACCATGCAAACTACTCCGATAAACATACATCACTGGAATATCCCTCCGATCTCATCACACGAACCTCCAATGACACCGTCCAGTCCTTACTCTCAAGATTCACATACTACTATTACTCCAGTTCAACAGCTTCTCACTCCCTCTATTCCTCCACTCCCTTCCTCACAAGTTTCCCCTATTAATGAAGTCATACCATCGGCAACATTGCCACTGGCTTTACCTTCTCCTAGATCTAGTGACATTGTTGTGCCGACGGTTGACCCGGTCCATGACAGTGACTCGCCCTCGGCTATACCACCAACACAATCTACCACTTCCACCCCCCCTAGACATCCAATGACAACACGCTCCAAAAGTGGTATTTTTAAACCACGTCAAGTCCTTGACTTATATGCTATAACAAATTCCTCCATTGAGGCCAGTGAACCCACTACAATCACTCAAGCTCAAAAATCTTCTCACTAGCGTAAAGTCATGTGTGACGAATATGATGCTCTCCTCCATAACTCTACATGGACCTTAGTACCCTTTCATCACACACAAAATATCATCGGGTGTAAATGGGTCTTTCGAATTAAGCGGAACCCAGACGGATCCGTTGCCAGATACAAAGCACGTCTAGTCGCCAAAGGGTTTCATCAACGACCTGGTGTCGACTTCACAGAGACATTTAGTCCCATTGTTAAACCCACAACAATCTGTCTTATCCTGAGTTTGGCTATCTCAAAGGGCTGGCACATACGACAATTGGATGTTAACAATGCCTTTTTACAGGGGTCACTTACTGAAGATGTCTTTATGCAACAACCTCTTGGTTTCGTTCATCCTCAATATCCGAGGCATGTCTGTAAACTTCAAAAAGCTATTTATGGACTTCGTCAAGCTCCAAGGGCTTGGTATAACGAGCTTGGCTCGTTTTTGACCTCAATTGGCTTCATCAATTCAAAGTCTGATACCTCGTTATTCATTTGCCAGCATAATGGAAGCATAATATATCTTTTAGTATATGTGGATGATATTATTGTCACAGGAAATAATCCTTTGAAGACTCAGGCATTTCTAAAGCACTTGGCCAATCGATTCTCCCTCAAAGATCTAGGAACTTTAAGCTACTTTCTGGGAGTGGAAGTAACATTTATATCTTCAGGTCTCTTCCTATCACAAAGAAAGTATATTCAAGATTTATTATCAAAGACAAACATGCAGGATGCGAAAGAGGTTACAACTCCTCTCCCTACCAGTGAATCACTTAAATTATGTGATGGAAGTCCTGCTACAGATTCGACTCAGTATCGACAAGTCCTTGGCTCCTTACAGTACTTGGCTCTCACCCGTCCAGATATTTCATTTGCTGTTAATAAGTTATCGCAATTCATGCATCGACCATCTACTACGCATTGGTCTGCGGTCAAATGAATTTTGCGGTATCTTAAAAGGACTCTTAATCATGGCATTTTTCTTCGCAAAAATACTTCACTCCATCTCCATGCCTTTGCTGATGCTGATTGGGCAGGGAACTTTGATAATAGAACATCTACGTCCAGATACATTGTCTTCCTTAGAGCTACTCCAATCAGTTGGAGTTCTAAAAAACAAAAGACGGTTGCACGATCTACAACTGAAGCTGAATACCGTGTCGTCGCCACCGCCGCTGCTGAACTCAATTGGGTCACAAATTTGCTCAAGGAACTCAACGTCAACTCCACGGTTATTCCTACAATATATTGTGATAATATTGGAGCTACTTATTTATGTGCCAATCCAGTGTTCCATTCCCGCATGAAACACATAGCCATCAACTTCCATTTTGTGCGAGATCAAGTTGCCAGACATCAACTCCGAGTTTCTCATGTACATACAGCAGATCAACTAGCCGACTCACTCACAAAGCCTCTCACCCGTAAACTATTTTCATCTCATCGGTCCAAGATCGGCATCCTTGATGGAAGCTCAATCTTGCGGGGGCATGATAAGCAGATAAGATTTCCTCAAGGCAGTTGAGGAAATCTCTCAGCAGTTGAGAAAAATCCTCCATGCTGAATGTGTATAACCTCCCTACTGAGTGTGTATAAATGGCTGTCAAGAACTCACTATCAAAATGTATTAGGCAATTATATCTTATACATTTCATAGTTTCTTCTACAATTTCTATCTTTCTATCTTCTTCGCTTAATTTCTATCAAGATACTCTCTTGAACATGCTCCACGGTCACAAGCATAAAAGAACATCAAACGTTTAAGATCAAACCCCATGGCTTACATGTGAGTGAAGGAGTATGGGTACAGGTAGACAATCCAAAGTTTCTCCCATCGACTTACACTTAGCAAATGCAAACACAAAAAAAAAAAAAAGAGAGAGAGAGACAAAAGTTGAGGTAGAAAATACTCACGTGTTCTTAAATGCTGCAAGTCCCAGGCTGGGAAATTTGTCAAAGCCACAGGAATGTCCTGCTACAGTAAGAACCATTAAAGCAACTCCAGCAAAAACTTATGCTTAGATACTTTCCCAGGCAACGAACTTGTTTGCTGCAGTACATTACGCAGTTCATGTTGCGCAGCAAAAGGTGTTTTCTTGTTTCCATGTGTTCCTGAATGTTGCATTAGAAGGACCCGAAAATCTAACTCACTAAGCAACCACAGTCAGTTAATTTTCTGATCTTGATCATCCAGCAAAGGAGAAAAAACAAATTGCCAATTTATATCAATGAAAAGGAAGATGATAGAATTAAACGAAGGGTTTTATGACTAGTTTTTAAAGAAGATCAACACATCTACCTTTTAAAACGCCGATTCACTGTAAGAAAAAAATATGTTGGCATATCTTTGTACAAAATGAAGGGGTATATTTTTATAGTTTCAAATGTATAGTTTGCAGCAGATGTACCACTGAGTTCTTTCTTTTCTTTTTCTGGTTCAAGCTAAAACAATAGATAGATGGCTACCAAGTGAAGAGGGAGCTGGACATGACACTAGAAATGGGTCTTTCTTTGGTTTGAACCTGTTAACGACCTTATCATCTACGACACCTGTGCAAGACTTTTAAAAACATATACTACCAAGTAACAACAATAGATAGAAGTTCAAGAAATCAAAATTATGATAATAATTTAACATATAACATACATGGCATATGCATAAGCACTAATAACCAACATATAATATATCATTTCACAATAATTAAGTTCCAGTATTAAATTATGATAGATTCACAATACCTTGCGTAACATCACGAGGCTAAATAGCCCAAGGAAACTTGCAACGAACATGAAACCAATCATCCAACTCAAAGAAAGATTTTTAACATCTTCTGCCCTGTTACCAGGATAATCAGCTCCCATAAGTTGATACGTCCTTGAGAGCATATATGACCCAAAACCCCCTATCGAGGAGATATTCGTTAATAAAACATATTATTCACAAGAATCAGCTTTTTCATTCAGCTGCTACACCATAGAACTTTAGTAGCCTATATGTAATCTAATCACAAAAACACCAAGCACCGGACCCACCACCAAGATCCGATCTTTATTCAAAGAAAAAATAATAGAGAAAAAATAGAAGCCCGGATTGACTTTTTAGTAAAAGGTCTATGATGGAATTGACATATAAGATTGACTTTTTAGTAAAAGGTATATGATGGAATTGAAATTCGAGTCCAGATCCATTTGTCAAGCACTTTACCAACCAAACTAATCGATACTTTTAACATCTAACATATTGGGAGTATGCCAACTAGTTAAGACCTTCATTATTGATAACAAAACCTAAAGATTGAATCCCATCCTATTTACTTATAATTTACAAAAAGATTTTAAAAAATCGTTCAAGGAAAAAAAAACAGCTAAATGGAAATTAAATGAATTTTGCTTTTGATAAATGACAATCACTCCAATAAGAAACTTCATGGCCAGCACTCATACATGGGAATTTTTGCTGTATTACTTCCATGATATACATGAGACTATTTTGGAATACAGTCACAAAATGTATTAGCAAATCAACTTTTTCTAAAACTTGGTTACTTAAACCAGATTTGGATATCCATTAATTTGATTTAGAATAAATTTAAATAAAATGGAGGAATCCAAGTGGGATGAGGTTCACGTTTGAGTATCTAAATAATTCATGAGTAATTAAAATGATAGTGATACTGAATAATTTTTATTTTGTGAAAGTTCATATATACTCAATCTATTTAATCCATGTTTAAAAATCTTTAGTTAAACGTATTTTAGTAGGAAAATGGTTAGTAGGGTCCAAATTCACATGATTAAATTTGTTGATACCGATCCACGCCATTTCTAAACGTCTAAGATTGTTCATAACCATAACACGGAGGAGCTAAAGACCAAAAATACATATAAATATGATTAAGGAAGCACCAATTGACACATGAACATCAAGAATTTAGCAAGCATAAATGACATGGATTTAAAATTAGATGCATTGTTTATTGCTTTTCCTAAGCTTATTACGACTCCACGTATGGAGGAGTGCTTAGCAGCTTTGCTCCAAAATCCTTTTGTATTGTTTTCATTTTCCATCTAAATCTTCAATTTTATGATATTTATTTTTATTCTTGATAGATAATTGCATCTCTATCGATCACAGAAAAGGAAAATGATGCAACAAAACAATGCATCTCTTTTGCCGAATATATAGCGCTGGAAAAGAGAGCTTTCCGATTACATGAATTCTCTCACCCTAAACTCAATCACCAGTATTTACATACTCTTAATTCTCGGCATTGGATTTGTTGGGAAAAACATGTTAAAGCGAAATATTCTTTTCGTATGTATCAAAATGGGTTCCTCATCAAAATACCAACTTGATATCCAAATATAAATATCAACCAACACAGCATAAACAATAGAGCAAATAATCAATCAGACCAAATCTTTTTAACGTGGAAAACCCAATGTGGGAAAAACCACCGGACCGTAGTCCACCTCAAACTTTCACTATCAATAATAATGATAATAGGTTTACAATAGGTCTTCTCTAGATAACTAAAGGATCATAATAACATCAAGATCATGGATCTTGACTCAAGAATACCCTATCTTCATTATATAGGATGGATCTCCTCGTAAGAGAATTCTAGGTCTCACAAAGTGGATATAGCAGGAAAGTACCTTAGAGAGGGTAAACTGTAGATCAACACCGTTAGGATTGTAGAGTTTGCTGCAAGGATTCTCCACATAAAATTTGGGCCAAAACTGACAACGTTTGGCCACCGATCGTCAAATAGAAATCTCGAAAACCTAACTTTCTCTCTCTGTTTCTCTCTCCTCTTTTCTCTGCACGCCGCCACATATTCACTGTACACACTCTTGCACGCTGCAAACCCTATATCTCTTAATTATTGATTTAGGCTCCAAAGGCCCAATTGTCCAAACCCACATATGGGCTGGACCCAACAATTCTCCCCCTTCAGCTCATATGGTGGGCTGTACCAAGCCCGCTCTTCACCTATATGCTTCAAGCTTCTCCTTAGGCAAAGACTTTATTAACATATCTGATCTATTCTCATTAATAAGCACTTTTTCGAATTGTAATTCTTTCATCTCAAGCACATCACGAATCCAGTGATATCTCACATCAATATGCTTGGATCTAGAATGGTATGTTGAATTCTTGGAGAGGTGAACGTAACTCTGACTGTCACAGTAAACAGTATATCCTTCCCGTTTCAAGCCCAATTCCTGTAAAAACTTTTTCATCCATAAAGCTTCCTTGCAGGCTTCAATAATTGCTATATATTCTGCTTCTGTGGCTGATAGAGCAACATACTTCTGTAACTTAGATTGCCAAGAGACTACTCCTCCTGCAAATGTCATCAAGAATCCCGAAGTGGACTTTTTAGAATTAGTATCACCTGCTATGTCTGCATCTGTGTAACCTTCTAACACAGGTTCATCATTACCAAAACATAAACATAACCTGGAAGTACCTCTTAGATATCTTAATATCCATTTCACTACTGCCCAATGTTCCTTTCCAGGATTTGAGAGAAATCGGCTGACAACTCCAACTGCATGAGCTATATCTGGCCTAGTACAAACCATCGCATACATCAAACTACCTACTGCAGATGAGTAAGGCACTTTGGACATTTCTTCTTTTTCTTTCTCACTTGTAGGATATTGTTTCGAACTAAGCTTGAAATGACCTACAAATGGAGAACAAACTGCTTTGGCTTTACTCATGTTGAATCTTTCAAGAACCTTTTCAATGTAAGTCTCCTGAGATAGCCAAATCTTCCTTTTCTTCCTATCACGAAGAATTTTCATGCCAGGTATTTGTTTCACCGATCCTAAGTCTTTTATGACAAAAGACTTACTTAGCTCTCTTTTAAGCTTTCCAATTTTTCCAACATCATGGCCAACAATCAGCATATCATCAACATATAGCAGTAAAATAATAAAATCATCATATGAAAATTTCTTCATAAACACATAATGATCAGATGTGATTCTATCATACCCTTGGCTCATAATAAAGGAATCAAACTTCTTATACCACTGTCTAGGTGCCTGTTTGAGTCCATATAAGCTTTTCCTAAGCTTACACATCATATTTTCTTTTCCCTTGACTTTGAAACCTTCTGGTTGCTCCATGTAAATTTCTTCTTCTAAGTCACCATGAAGAAATGTTGTTTTTACATCAAGTTGCTCAACTTCTAAATTCAAGCGGGCAAATAAACCAAGAACAACTCGGATAAAGGACATTTTCACAACTGGAAAAAATATTTCTTCAAAGTCAATACCTTTCTTCTGACTGAATCCTTTCACAATTAGTCATGCCTTGTATCTTTGTTGTGAACTATTATTTTCAGTCTTCAATTTATAAACCCACTTATTCTTGAGAGTGTTCTTCTCTTTAGGCAATTTTACCAAGTCATAAGTGTGGTTCTCAAGCAAGGATCTCATCTCTTCTTGTATGGCTTTAACCCACTCATCCTTATTCTCATGTAGAATAGCTTCTTGGTAAGTTTCTGGCTCTCTCCCGTCAGTAAGCATAACATACTCATGTGGAGGATATCTAGTAGATGGTTGTCACTCTCTAGTGGATCTTCTGGAATCTCAACTGGTGGTGGAGGTGCTTGTTCAGTTGGTTCAGCATCATCAACTGTAGGTGTATCATCACTGGTATTCTCACCACAATCTTCTTGTTCATCTCCCCCATGATCATCATGAACTACAGGTGAAGGAACTGGACCCAAACTCCAAGGAATATAAACAGAGGTTTCTGGCTTCTCAATATTATCACCATCATCAAACAATTGGTCTTCAAGAAACACCACATCTCTACTTCTAATAATCTTCTTATTCAATGGATCCCATAATCTGTTCTCAAACTCTTCATGACCATATCCCAAGAAGATACATGCTTTTGCTTTACTATCAAGCTTGGACCTCTCATCTTTGGGAATATGAACAAATGCTTTACACCCAAAGACTCTTAAGTGATTATAAGATATATCTTTTCCTCTCCATACTCTCTTTGGAACATCACCTTTCAGAGGAATTGATGGAGAAAGGTTTATTAGATCAACTGTAGTTCTCATATCCTCCCCCCAAAATGATTTTGGTAACTTGGCGTAGGAAAGCATACACCTAATCCTTTCTTCAATGGTTCTGTTCATCATTTCTGCCACACCGTTCTGTTGAGGAGTTTTAGGAACTATTTTCTCAAGCCTGATACCATGGAACCTGCAATAATTCTCAAAAGGACCCCTGTACTCGCCACCATTATCTGATCGAATACACTTTAGTTTTCTACCAGTTTCTCTTTCAACACTGACATGAAACTCCTTGAAAATATCGAGTACCTGGTCTTTAGATTTCAAAGCAAAAGCCCACACTTTTCTAGAATAGTCATCAATAAAAGTAACAAAATAAAGAGCACCTCCAAGAGTTCTAGTTTGCATAGTACAAATATCAGTATGAACTAAATCAATAACATCTGATCTTCTAAATGATGGATATGTCTGAAATGTAACTCTATGTGTTTTTCCAGCTAAGCAATGATCACAAGATTTAAGAGATATACCTTGCAACTCTGGAAAGAACTGTTTTCTAACAAGAGTTTGAAGTCCCTTCTCGCTGATATGACCAAGCCTCTTATGCCAAATATCTATACTTTCACCTTTTTGAATTGCATTAATATCTCCTTTGTGTAGCTTAACTTACATGACATAAAAAGAGTTAATCTTCTTTCCTTTTGCCACAATCAGAGAACCTTTAGTGAGTTTCCATTTACTTTCAACAAAATAGTGTGCAAAACCCTCATCATCAAGTCTACCTATAGATATTAAGTTAAGACGAATATCTGGAACATGCCTTGCATCTTTGAGTATCAATTTGCTCCCAATACTGGTCTCTAAGCAAATATCTCTAATACCCACAATCTTAGATGTATCACTGTTTCCCATTCTGATATTACTAAAGTCACCAACAGTGTAAGATCTAAAGAAATCACCATGAGAAGTAACATGAAATGAAGCACCAGAGTCAATTACCCAATTACTGTCCTAAGCTACAAGACTAACACAACCTTCATCACAGACAATAGTGATATTACCTTCAGCAGCAACTGTATTGGTCTCTTTCTCATTTTTCTTCATTTCATTCTGTTCTCGCTTCCAAAACCTACACTCTTTCTTCATGTGACCTGGCCTATTACAGTGAAAACATTTGATATCTCTTCTAGACTTGGATCTTCCTCTATATCCATGTGGATTTCTGCTATGACTTCTTCCACGTCTTTCTTATTTTTCAGTAACAAATGCACCAAAAGAAGATTCACCCTGTTCTTTCCTTCTGGCATCTTCATTTAGCAAACTGTCTTTAACCATATCTATAGTTAGAGTTTCCTCTAGCGTGGAGTTGCAAATAGTCACCATATACGTTTCCCAATTTTCTGGTAAAGAGTTGAGAAATAATAATCCTTGCATCTCATCATCTATATTCATTTTCATAGCAACCAACTTGTTTGCAAGACTATGAAATAGGCTTATGTGCTCAACAATGTTACCACCATCTTTATACTTCAAATTTACAAGTCTTCTGAGGAGAGAAATTCTATTTCCCACTATCTTTTTTGCAAAGATGTTTTCTAACCTTTGCCAAACAATATCAGCTTTGGTTTTATCTGAAATATGCTCATGCAAGTTTATATTCATCCATCTTCTAATATAGGCAATAGCTTTTCTATGTTGAACTTCTCATTCTTCATCGTCCATAGTAGAAGGTTTTTCTTTAACCTTGATAGGCTTATACAAATCTTTACAATAGAGCAAATCTTCCATCAGACGCCTCCAAGTGGAATAATTTGATGAGTTCAATTTAATCATACCATCTGATTGCTCCATTTCAATCACACAAGAAAAACTAGCACCAAATAACCTGTAGCTCTGATACCACTTGTTGGGAAAAAACTTGTTAAAGCGGAATATTCTTTTCCCTCTTTGTGTATCAAAATGGGTTTCTCATCAAAATACCAACTTGATATCCAAATGTAAATATCAACCAGCACAGCATAAACAATAGAGCAAATAATCAATCACATAGTGAGACCAAATCTTTTTAACATGAAAAACCCAATGTGAGAAAAACCACGGGACCATAGTCCACCTCAAACTTCCACTATCAATAATAATGATAACAGGTTTACAATATATCTTCTCTAGATGACTAGATGATCACAATAACATCAAGATCATAGATCTTGCCTCAAGAATAGCCTATCTTCATCACATAGAGTGGATCTCCTCGTAAGAGAATTCTAGGTCTCACAAAATTTTAGGTCTCACAAAGTGAATATAACAGGAAAGTACTTTAGAGAGGGTAAACTGTAGATCAACACCGTTAGGATTGTAGAGTTTGCTGCAAGGATTCTCCACATAAAATTTGGGCCAAAACTGACAACGTTTAGCCACCGATCGTCAAATAGAAATCTCGAAAACCTAACTTTCTTTCTCTATTTCTCTCTCCTCTTTTCTCTGCATGTCGCCGCACATGTTCACTGTGCACACTCTTGCACGCTGCACTGCACTCCCACTTCACCGAACCCTATATCTCTTAATTATTGATTTGGGCTCCAAAGGCTCATTTGTCCAAACCCACATATAGGCTGGACCCAACAGGTTTCGTCGGCTTTCTTCTCTTCCTTGGCCGCATCACCACCGGCGGCGTCGACGTCAGTCTTCTTCTCTTCCCTTGACTTCTTTACCGGCTCTTGCTTTGCCACCACCGTGTGTTTCCCGGTCCTCTTGTACACGTACTCCACCAACTTCTCTACTACGAAGGCGCCCTTCACCGTCACCTGGGAGGCTTTTAGATCCGTTTCCACCGACAGCACCCCTACTAAAAAAATGCATGGACGGGATAAAAGTCGAAGCTTGCGTCGACATGGATTCAAAAAGTTCGCATCTTTGATTTCAATCTCGAATCGAAAAGAAGAATGTGTTAGGACCCTTTTTCTGAGCTTTTGAATAATGTTTATTGAGTCTATTTAGTCCGGTTGTTTATTAAGTCGGTTTGGTTCAGTTAGAATCAAGTAGAGGTTTATTTAATATTTATTTATTATTAGAGTTCAAGTTCTGATGGACTCTAGGTGAAACTCTATAAATATGGATGTAACTGCTTCTTTTCAGTAATATATAAAAAATACTATTCTGTCTTTTGACAAACCCTAGGAGGCCGATCCCCTCGAAGCGATCAAAGAAGGGTCGATCCCCTCGAAGCGATCAAGGGAGGGTCGATCCTCTCGAAGCGATCAAGGAGGGCGATCCCCTCGAAGTGATCATCCCTTTTCTTATCTTTCTTCCACGATAAGACTTTAAGGTCTTATCATTTGGTATTAGAGCCATGATAAGACTTTAGGGTCTTATCAATTGGTATCAGAGCGACGATCCTTGGCGCAGCCCGCCGCAGCCTTGCTTCCCTTCTTCCCCACCACCACTACAAGACAACTCTTTCTTCACCGTTGTCGCTGTTTCCCCGGCCAGCGACCTTCAACCACCACTCGACCTCCTCGTTGCCCCATCTCGCTAAAAAAAAAATAAAAAATAAAAATAAAAATAAAAAAAATAAAAAAAGGAAAACACGAGAGGAAGAAGAAGCCGCGGCCACCCCTGCGTCCCCTGCTTCCGGCCAGCTCACCCGCCGCTGCTGCTCTCCGGCCAGCGCCCACCATCGCCCCGCTTCCCGGCCGGCGACCACCGCCGCCGCTGTTCCCCGGCCAGGAGACGACGCTGCCAGCGTCCATCCCAGCCCTACTGCCGCCGCCCGGCTCCCCTTGCGTCGCAGCGCAGCCGCTCGACCTCTCCTCCTCGGCGATCGTTGGTGACGCTGCTCCCAGCCGCGCCACCACCGCTGCCTCTCCAACGCCGCCCGCCTCCCCTTGGGTCGCAGCCGCAGCCGCCGATTGTCGCCCTCCTCGCGGCGACCGAAACAGGGCAACTCACGGATTGCCCTTGTTCCCAGCCGCGTCACCACCACTTTTCCCAGCCGCATCGCCGCCGCTCGATCACCCGGCCAGCGACCTCTTCTCCTTGCGTCCCCATCTCGCTCGAGCGAGAAGGACCGCCGGCACCGCAGCCGTAGCCGCCGGTTGCCGCAGCCCCTCCTTGCAGCGGTTGCAGAAACAGAGCTTCCTCTGTTGCCGCAGCCCCTCATCGATCGCAGCCACGCCTCGAGCGCCGTCGCCTTCCGGCCGACCCACCACCACTGCCAGCCACCGCGCGGCGACCGCTGCTCGCCTCCCAGCCGCCGCTCCCCCTGGCTCGGGCAAGAACGACCGCCGCCACTCCCCCTTGCTCTGCCCCCTTGTGACCGAGAAACAGGGCAATCCTCTTGCTGCTGCGAACGCCGGTTGCCACCACCGTCTCCACTGCTGCCCAGCCAGCGACGACGCCGCTCGCCGCCCAGCCTGCCACGACTACTGCTGCCAGCCACCGCAGCCTTCACCTCAACCCCCTCGATCTGCACCGTTGCTGCAGCCGCCTTGCTCTGCATCTTTGCCGCAGCCGCCGGTTGCCACCACTGCAGCCTCAACCCCGGCCGCTTCAACGCCACCTTCCTCTTGTTCTGCCTCCACTGCTGCAGTTGTTGGTTGGCATCACCGCAGCCTCAACCCGGCTGCTCAGCGATTGCTTCCTTGGGTCACAGCAGTCTCAACCGTCACCTTTCAGCCTCGGCGCTATCATCTCACACAGTGACAAAAACACATGGCAGCAACTCTTTCTCCATCGCAGCCACCACAGCGACGAGTCCTTGCCGGTGCTGCCCCCAACCATATCACCATTGCTGCCTCCTAGCCCTCAGCAGCAGCGATCCCTCCACGCAGCGACTATAACAAGCATCGTTGCCTCTCACCAGCGCCTCCTTCCGCAGTGTGACAGAAACATAGCAAAGCTGCCTTCCATCCGTGCCGTCACAGCCATCGCAGCGGTGAGCCCTTGGCGGTGCTGCCCTAGCCGCACCACCATCGTTGCCTCCAAGCCCTCAGCAACAGCGATCCCTCTACGCAGCAACCGCAACAAACATCGCTGCTTCCCACGCAGCGACCGCAGCTACATCCTTGCATCCTCGTAGCAACCCTTCATTCTCATAGTGTTGCCACCGACTGCGTCACAACAGCAGCACCGAATAGGGCAGTGATTGATGCCCTTGACCAACACCAAAAATAGGAGTTGAGATTACAGATTTGCAGTCTTACGAAATGACCACCGATAACTCAATGAAAGCACAAATGGAAGCATTGAAAATTAGAATTGAGAACCGGTTACAAGAAGTACTTAATGATTTCAAAAAGGATTTACTGGGGAGCTTTAGTAAATTTCAACAAGGTGGGAGCTCAAGTTCTATATTGCATAGATCTGGAAATACTAGAAAAGGGCCCCAAGATTGTGACACAATTTACTCATACATGAAGGTGGATGGATAGCTCTAAAAAATTTGTCAGACTTTTACAGTGTTGGAATATCAGAGTAGGTTTGAAAGATTATCAAATCAAGCTAGAGATTGGTCGGAATGATAACTTCTGGATAAATTTATTGAAGGTCTTATTCCAGAGATCTGGTGTGAAGTTAAGGCTCGTCAACCTCGCACTATGATAGCTGCGATCTCATTCGCACATCTACATGAGAAAAAAATCAACAGGGAAAATCATGGAAACAGAAGTGACAATAACCAGATGATCAGTAAGCCACCAGCCTTATCTATTCCCAATCAAAGCCTTGACACCCGAAGACTAACCCAAGAAGAACTTAAGGAAAGATCAGCAAAGGGTTTATATTATGATGAAAAGTGGAGTATGGAGCATCGATGTAAACAAGGGCAACTTCTGATGATTGAGCCAATTAGAGAGGAACCGGAAGTAAAAGAGTTGGACTCCGATCATAAAGGTATGAAAATTGATGAAGATATTGAAGCCATCACACATACAATGCATGCTTTGGCTGGATACACTAACCCACAAACTATGAAAATCGGAGGAACTTTGAAGCATCAACCTGTCACTATTTTGATTGATACAGATAGCACTAATAATTTTATAGACAGGAAAGTTGCAGCCCAATTAGCCCACCACATTGAAGGATGTGATATATTTGAAGCTGATGGACAGATTTTAACTTATGATAGCAAAGGCTAGGAATTTCTTACAATGATTACTACACTGAAAGATCGAGCTATTGCTTATACTGTCAAAAAGTGGAGACCATACTTACTTGATCAACGGGTTGTGATGCGTTGCAGATAGCCTATGACTAAATGCTAACAGACAAACTCCCCGAGATTGATATTGCTCAGCCTTGAGGACAAGGCTGATTTGAAGAGGGAGGAACTGTTAGGATCCTTTTTCTAAGCTTTTGAATAATGTTTATTGAGTCTGTTTAGTCCAGTTATTTATTGAGTTTGTTTGGTTCAGTTAGAATCAAGTAGAGGTTTATTTAATATTTATTTATTATTAGAGTTCAAGTTCTGATGGACTCTAGGTGAAACTCTATAAATAGGGATGTAACTGCTTCTTTTCAGTAATCTATGAAAAATACTATTTTGTCTTTTGACAAACCCTAGGAGGCCGATCCCCTCGAAGCGATCAAGGTGGATCGATCCCCTCGAAGCGATCAAGGAAGGCCGATCCCCTCGAAGCGATTAAGGAGGCCGATCCCCTCGAAGTGATCATCCCTTTTCTCATCTTTCTTCCATGATAAGATTTTAGGGTCTTATCAAAATGTTCATCTTACAAGTCAATTCCTATCGAACATAATGAAGCCAATAACGTACATTAACTAAAATTATAGAGATAGGCTTTTAAATTTTCATGAATATTTGCAGGGTTTTTAGTTCTTTTGGTGAGATGGAGAATCAAATATTTAAACAACAGGATTGCGAGGGCAAAGCGCCTCAGTATATTCATCCTGTTGAATCTGATGGAAAAAGAATTAGTTTACTAAAATGAGATCAGATTTTGATAAAAAGATGGTATATCTTAAAGCGAAGGAAAGAAAGAGAAGCAGGGGAACGTTTCATCTTTAATATCCTCTTCTTTATCTGTTGCGCGCAGGCCTCGCAATGCATGTGTACTTTAATCACCACTGCGATCACTTGTGGCTGTCCGTAAAGCAGCAGCAGAAGGAAAACTTAAGCACTACTTGACATTTAACTCACAGCAGAGCGAAACCATAACCAGGAACTCTCGTGGGGAAATGACTGGGTTCAGAAGACAGATACGGCTGACCTCTTCCTTCTCCTCCTCCGCCTTGGGCTTCTCTTCTTCCTTCTTCTCCGGCTTCGGCGGAGGAAGAGGGGTCAGCAGCTCCACCTTCCTCCCGGTCTTCTTCTGGACCCTCTCCACCACCTCCGTCGGGTCCTTCGTCGCCTTCTTCCCCTTCGCCATTGTTGGAAGTAAACTTATTCAAGTATCATAAAGAAGTTCATTTCATCAAAAGAAAGGTTCAATACATCAAGAGGAAGATTTATTACATTAAGAAGAAAAAATAAATTAAAAGTCTATAGAAGGATAAGTCAAATTGGTTATTGATTCTTGAAAAAGTTTCTTGAAAGAAAATGATTCATCTTGAATATAATTAATGTAATGTATCCTTGGGGACTATATAAACCTCATATGTTGGGTTATGAGAGAAAGAGAGTTTCTGAAATTGTAAAGTGTTTTTCTTAAGAGAAATATAGAAGATTGAAGCTTGTCCTACTCTTCTTCTGTATGATAACTCTATCCCCTCTTCCTATCAAGTTCAATATTTAGTATCAGAGCATAGATTAAGCTATGACCTCTTCCTCAAGTGTCATCCAATTCTAAATCCCCAGATCGACAAAAGAAAATTATGACATATAGTGCATCCAAATGAAGGTTCTTCTAGGCTCCCAAGATGTATGGGAGTTTGTAGAAGATGGATTTACTAAACTAAGTCCAGCAGAAGAAGGAGCAATGAATGCAGAAGGAAGAAAACAACTCAAAGAAAGAAGGAAGAAGGAGAAAAAGACTTTGTTCACGATCTACCAAGGGCTTGATGATTCAATGTTCGACATCATCGCTCTAGCAAATACTTCAAAGAAGGCTTGGGAAATGCTTCAAAAGGCATTCGGTGGTGTTGATAAGGTAAAGAAACTTCGTCTACAAGTTTTATGAGCCGAGTTTGAAAAATTACAACAAGGTATTTCTGAAACTATTTCTGATTACTTCTCAAAAATCATTTCTATTGTTCATCAAATGAGATGAAATGGTGAACAAGTAAATGATTAGAGAGTAATAGAAAAAATATTGAGATCTCTAGATCAGAAATTTGATTTTATTACTATTGCGATTGAAGAATCTAAAGATTTGGAAAAAATATCTTTAGAAGAACTTATGTTTCCTTCAAGTTCATGAACAAAGGATTACAAAAAGAGGAGAAGACAAAACTATGGAGCATGCACTACAAGCTAAGTTTGCTCTTGAAAATAAAGGAGAATTAAATTCTCAAAGAGGAAGAGGACGAGGACAAAGAGGAAGAGGAGGTAGAAATCAGATTAATCAAGAATCTCCAAATAATGAAGATGTTAGAGAAAATTCTAGCCAAAGAAGTTGAGGTTATGGTCAAGGACGTGGCCGAGGCCGTGGACATGGTAGAAACTCTAAAAGGTCTGAAATATAATGCTATATTTGCAAAAGGTATGGACATTACTATTATGAATGTTATTATAATCCTAACAATCAAGGTGATAAGGTAAATTTTGTTGAGGAAGAAAAGAACGAAAATCAAGTTTGACTAATGAGATGATAATTTGAAAGAGGATCAATCTATGACATAGTATATAGATACAGAAGCTTCAAATCACATGTGTGGCATCAAAGAGTTATTTTCAAAAATGGATATAAGTTATTCCGCAAATATTACATTTGGTGATTTGTCTTAAAGACCAATAAGAGGTAAAGGTAAAATTCTCCTTGAACTTAATAATTGCAAGGAATTATATATTTCAGATGTTTATTATGTTCCTGATATGAAAAATAATATTCTAAGCTTGGGACAATTACTTGAAAAACGTTATGAAATTGAGATGAAAGATATGACTCTCTCAATTCGTGACAAAAATAAAACATTGATATCACATGTGAAAATGACAAAGAATAAAATGTTTCCTCTGCATTTAAGTATTTTTTATCAATCAAATTGTTTTAAAGCTGATATTGAGGATATTTCTACACTTTGACATCTTAGATATGCTCACTTAAATTTTGAGGCTTTGAAACTTCTAGAGAAGTATAATATGGTGATAGGAATGCCAAAAATTGATTGTCCAACAAAATTGTGTAAAGCATATGTCATGGGTAAGCAAGAAAGAAAACCTTTCAAAGTAAGAAAGACAAAAAGAGCATGGAATCAACTTGATATGGTGCACTCAGATGTTTATGGCCCTATTAATCTAGTATCACTTGGAGGAAGCAGGTATTTTCTTACCTTCACTGATGATCATAGTGGAAAAACATAGGTTTATATATTAAAAGAAAAGAAAGAAGTTTTAAGCAAATTCAAAGAATTTAAGGATTTGGTTGAAAGATAAAGTTGTTGTAAGATTAAATGTTTAAGAACAGATAGGGGTGGTGAATATATATCAAATGAATTTAAAAGTTTTTGTAGAAATAATGAAATTCTACATCAATTCACCATGTCATACACACCTCAACAAAATGGTATCTCAGAAAGAAAAAATAGGACTATCCTTAATATGGTCCGATACATGTTAAAGGAAAGAAAAATTCTGAAAGAATTTTGGGGTGATGTTGTTGCTTATGCAGTTTATTTGCTTAACAGGTTTTCGACAAAGCGAATTGGTAATGTTACACCAGAAGAAGCATGAAGCTTACGAAAACCAAGAGTTGATCATTTGAGGATTTTTGGAAGTGTTGCATTTGCCAAGATACCAGAAGAAAAGAGAACAAAATTGGAGGATAAAAGTCAGAAATACATTTTGCTAGGTTATCCAGAGAATTCCAATGGTTATAAACTCTACAATCCTATCACAAATAAATTTGTGATGTCAAGAGATGTTGAGTTTGATGAACAATAGATTTGGAACTGGAAAAGTGATGAGCAGCATAAGAAAGCTGTAGCTTTAGAAGAAGATGATATAATACAAGCAAGCACCGAAATAGCTTTGCCGGAATCATCACCTAGATCAACTAGGTCACATGATTCAAGAAGTCCAATTATAAGAAGGACAAGACCGATTCAGGACCTATATGATGTGACTCGAAGGATTGATACTAACAATGATGAACTTTCTTTATTTTGTCTTTTTGCATGATATGATCTATTAACCTTCGAAGAAGCTTATAGAGATAAAAAATGGCGACAAGCTATGAATGAAGAGATTCATGCCATTAACAAAAATAATATATGGGAGCTTACTACACTTCTAGAAGACCACCAAGCTATTGGTGTTAATTGGATCTTCAAAATAAAAATAAATGCAAAAGGAGAGGTGAAAAAATACAAGGCCAAATTGGTTACAAATGGATATAAACAACAATATGAGATTGACTATGAAGAAGTATTTGCGCCAATTACTCAATTGGAGACAATAAGATTACTTATCTCTCTAGCAGCTCAAATGAAATGAAAAATTTTACAAATGGATGTCAAATCAGTATTTCTTAATGGAGTTCTTGAAGAAGAGGTATATATTCAATAACCCCCTGGTTTTATTATTCAAGAATAAAATGACAAAGTATATAAGTTAAAGAGAGCTCTTTATGGGCTTAAACAAGCCTCACGAGCATGGAATTCTCGAATAGATGCTTATTTTATTCAAAATGATTTTTCTAAATGTCCACATGAACATGCTATCTATACGAAATCTAACTCTAATGGAGATATCTTGTTTGTATGCCTGTATGTAGATGATTTAATATTTACAGGCAATAGTAGCTCCATGATTAAAGATTTTAAGTACTCTATGAAAAAGAAGTTTGAGATGATCGACTTGAGCTTAATGACTTATTTCCTTGGTATTGAAGTTATACAAGATAATGGAGAAATTTTTATCTCACAAGAAAATTATACAAAGGAGGTTTTAAAGAAGTTTTCTATGGAAGATTATCATCCTACAGATACACCTGTTGAATATGGCACCAAGTTGACTAAGGAAGGTGAAGGTAAATACATTAATCCAACTTATTATAAATGTCTAGTTGGATGTTTAAGGTATTTGATATGCACTCGACCTGATATATTATTTGGAGTTGGTTTAATAAGTAGATATATGGAAGTTCCTAAGACATCTCATTTAAATATCGCTAAAAGAATTTTACGATATATTAAAAGAACAATTGAGTATGGAATGTTCTATTCATCATCTAAAAAGTTGGAGCTTATAGGATATAGTGACAATGATTGGGCCGGAAGCTACGATGATCGGAAGAGTACAATTGGATTTGTATTTTATTTTGGTGAAGCTACATTCACTTGGTCTTCAAAAAAGCAACGGGTCATTGCTCTATTAAGTTGTGAAGCAGAATATATAGCAGCTTCTTCTAGTGTTTGTCATGCAATCTAATTAAGAAGATTACTCCAAGAACTTCATATGCCATAGGAGAAGTCAACTAAGATTTATGTTGATAACAAATCAACTATTGCCTTAGCCAAGAATCCAGTCTATCATGAAAGATCGAAGCATATCGATACAAGATTTCATTTCATAAGAGATCATATCAAAAATAAAGAAGTGGAGCTACATCATGTCAAAACAAGTGAACAAGTGGCTGATATACTTACAAAATCTCTCAAATTTAAAATATTTCAACAACTTCGAAAGAAACTTGACATGCTAGATGGAACAAGTTTAAGGGGGGAGAATGTTGGAAGTAAGCTTATTCAAGTAACATAAAGATGTTCATTTCATCAAAAGAAAGGTTCATTGCATCAAGAGGGTGATTCATTACATCAAGAAGAAAAAATGAATTAAAAGTCTATAGAAGAATAAGTCAAATTGATTATTGATTCTTGAAAAGGTTTCTTGAAAGAGAATGATTCATCTTGAATATATATAATTAATGTAATGTATTCTTGGAGACTATATAAACCCGTCATGAGAGAAAGAGAGTTTCTAAACTTGTAAAATATTTTTCTTAAGAGAAATATAGAAGATTGAAGCTTTGTCTTATTCTTCTTATCAAGTTCAACTGCCACCATCTTCCGCAACAGAAGAAAAGGATCCGATTTTTATCCAAGTAACTCAACGAAAACAACGAAAACGTAGAAACCTCGTCACCTTCGAGTCCCTTCAAGCTGCGCTTAACTTTCCTGGCGCATCCCTCGCAGTGCATGAAGACGCGCATCTCTATCTCCTTCCGCGGTGGAGGCGCGGGTGCCTCCGCTTTCGTCTCTTCGTCACCACCTTCCTTCTTCTCCTCCTCCCTGCCGCCACCTCTGTCCTTCCTTTCGTCCGCCTTCGCCTCCGTCTCCTCGTCCTTCGCTTCGGGCTTCTCCTTCGCTTCCGCCGCCTCCTTCTTACCCTCCTCCGGCTTCTTCTCCTTCTGCAACACGGCAACCATCTTTTCAGTTAAATCATCGACCACAAAGTTCATGAAAGAAACGAAATATTAGGAGAGCGGAAAAACAAAAGGAAAAGAAGTCAGCTTTGCACCTCCCCCATCCCCCTCTCGCTCGGTACTCAGTCGCTGGTCAGAGCTCAAGCTGTAACACCGGCGATGGAAAGCGATACTGCAGGCGTTACTCTGCTATAGAATCAGGCGCTGCTCTCTCTCTCTCTCTCTCTTAAGATAGACAGAGGAGCACGTGCGAGGGGGCGTCTGAGAGCAGGAGAACACGTACGTGTGCAAGCACCAAAGACTAGTATGCGACGTCCACTGGTTCACGTACTACACGTTTCCGACGACTCGCGATCACACCATTCATTGCATGGATTCCTTCCATTTGAAACTTGAAAGCCTCACCGTATAGCCTGCTTCCTACGTCCCCAGTATAGCAATTTAATGGATGCTTTCTACCGTCTTTATTTTTTTTGTAGTTTAGGAAGTTTTTAATAAAGAGAATTACAATTATATATATTTATTAATTATTCTTGTCATTTACCTGATGCTAGATGCGTTCATGGGATAGGGAGTGATCATGTCATTTTATGTCGAGAGATCATGAGACTTTTCAGCCAAATGATGTCATTTCATATTTGAGAGAGACTTTTTAGTCAATTGAGTTCCTATATTAAATCCTAATAGCGTTTAAATCAGTTCCATTTGGATCCTTAAGGGTAAAATCGAATCGAGTTGATTTTTTATTTGATTCAATTAAAGTAAAATAGGTTTGAACCGAAACAAATTAATCTAGTCTAGTTCCATTAATCGGATTATAAGTTTAGATAATTTAAAATACCAATAAAATGGTTCGATTCAGAATTGATTCAATTCAACTGAATTGAATCAAAACTTTTGTCCAATTGGTATGATATAATAAAATTTATGAAATTGGGATCGCATCATTTGTAAAATCATGACTTTGAAATTAGGTAATATGGCCTAATTTTAGTGTTTTTAGATTTTTAGGACCTTTAGATTGATTTGATTAATCGACTTGAATCGATTAGGAACTTAAGGGATAATGAACTCAATATAGTATTTTATAAATTAGAATCGATTTGGTGACTAATCAAATCGAGAAAGAGTAGTTATGAATCAAAATTATTTATAATATTTAAAATTAAACTATTGGTGAACTAGTTCAAATTAGTTCTGCATCAGTTCGATTTGATTTTTTAATTGGATTTGAATACCCTAGTAATATTTATTTTCTTATATTCTTTGGAATAAGTGCCAAGAAAGAAATTAAAAACATAATTTAGCAAGCTAAGTACTATCATAGTACAATTTCTCCATCAAATTGCTTTTTCATTTGACAACAGGACACATACTTTATCAAAGCTAGACATGGTTTACTGTTCTAAACCAACTTGTAACAAGGACACATACTTTATCAAAGCTAGTTAAAGCATATGTGGTACAGCAAATCCAAATATCTTGCAATGTAGTTCATCTTTTATTGATGTTTTTAACTACCAAGATAGCTTGTACTTCTTCCCATGTGGAATTATGATTGGAATATGACTTGTGATTAGAAAAAAAGTAGACATCAAAGCCAATATCTAAATCACTAATGATAGAGGTTTATTAACTGCTATAATAGTTGCATAGTGATTAAATTATTCTGCACCACCCAATATCTTATCTTCTCTGTGGGCATCCACACTATGATGTCAAAACAAATAAGTAATATAGGATCACATGCTAAAATTTGCACCTAATTTGAGTGTGCAGTTTGAGCCAAATCATTGGCGTAGTTGAATATTAGCTTTCATTATCGTATGCATCTTAAATAGCAGTCTTGATTGTTTCAATTTGATTATAAGTTAATCACTTGGAATGACCATTTTGGTGGTAAGACTTTATTATACGTCTAATAATGATCACGGTCATTAATTTATTAGATGACAGATGACGTGAAATGATCCATGTTTGATGACATATATCACTTCTATGAGAATTATAGTGGAACGATTTATGTCACAATGAGAGAGAGAATATTTCATGCTGAGGTTGTAGCTATCTTATGAACTCTTTGGTAGATAAAGCTGTTTGAGGCCAATAATTCTCTCAAATGTCTCGAATCTTGAAGACAGTTAGTGCCAATCCTTATCGATGTCTTCACGAGCTTATGATGTTATCGCCCATGAAATAATATCAAACAATTAAGGGGAAGGCAGTTCGAGCTATATATCTCTATGAGAACATAGAAGTAGACTTGACATTGTATTTTTTCACATATATTCATATATTATTTGGTCATCGTATTCTTTTGAGCTACTTGGGAGTTCGATATATTAAATTGGAGTGATTCTACTGCTCTATTTTCAATATAATCTAGTAAAAACACTATCCTCTTGCTCCATCATCATGTCACCATAATCAAAGCTTTGAGAAATGCATTCTTTTATCTACTTTTATATGTACAATAAAAAAAATCTAAATTATATGAATATTTCAGATTTAAACACAATTATTGACTATGATTAATTTTATGGTTAAATAGATTTGTAGAGTATTATATTCACTATTTAAGTCCTCGAATCATTTAAGTATTTTAATTGACTCGAATTGAAAAGGTAATTTTCAAGTCAGTCTGAGTTGTTGATTTAGATGTTTGTAAAAGAGATGAGTAGAAGTATTCTTAAAGATAATTTATTTCACTACATCAGAATACAGAAACCTATGAGGACGATTTTTTAATTTATATTAGACTATAAAAGCTAATTTATTATTGTTCTATTAGTTCTATACAATCTTTTATTTAATATTTTTACTATATTTTGAAAATTGAATTTATTGTTTTATTGACTTTATTATAATAAATTAAATTTAAAGAAGCATATACATTAGTATATAAAAAATTATATAAGAGTGGCAGATTATACATCTTTAGAGACACCCATATAGACAGACTCATAGCATGTTACGCAATAACATCAAATCATATCATTTCATGTCCTATCTATCATTTGCAAATCATGTACGTCATCTTACTCTCATACGATGCTTATAAGATTCCATGTGACTCCATTCTATCGCTTCATGTTATGTATAATCATATATGTCATGCTTATTTCTTCTCATAAACATTACATCTTCTCTCATTAAATCAAGAATTTACCATCTTAAGGTCATATCTCCCATGATTTTAAGACCTCTATATATCCACAAACAAGACCCAAATGTCTTTATTTCTATTTACCTAAACCTACTACTGAATCCGTATGTAGTGCTTGATTGCCTATAAAATAAAATAAAATAAATTAAAATAAAATAATCCACTAAGAATTCATCTTGAAAAAGGTCAAACATGAGTTCATAATGCTTATATTTGCACATAATCAAGCAAATCTAAATCGTAGCAAGTTAACAAGACATACATGACCAATTGATGCATTGTTGACTAGGGTTCGAGGTGGAGAAAAGAATAAATCAAATTGAAGGATCTAATTTGTTCTGATAGTTCCTACAAGTAGGTTAAACAAATTATAGAAGTAATATATTGGTATAGATGAATATTATCAATCAAATTAGAATGTCGAGCATGATATTGATCCAGTTATGAATCAAATTTTAAGCTATTGCTGATGATAAACATAGTTTGTATGATAGTAGAGTTGTCAAGATATGCAATAACAAGACCAAAGTAGAGAGTTATCTTCAAAATACAATGAACATGATCATGTGGTGAAGAATACCTCAAAGAATAATTGAATGTACTACCCACAATCTGTAACCTCTCCACTTCATTGCGCTTTTGTCCATCCATCCATCCTCTTGTTGTGTATAACATTTAAAGACGGGAAGATGAGTCAGTGTGCAGAGTCTGCAGCTCTTCTTCCTGCATCAGGTGGGGCATTGCTTTTACTTGGCTGTTCATCTGGCCAACTCCTGGACCAGCAGTCGTGACCACCTGCAGTAGGCAAGTGTACTGCTGCTCACATAACTTGGTAAGAATGGAGCAAGTTGTACCTTAAACTGGCTATGCCTGGGACCTGCCATTAACTTTCCTCTAACTCAACCTCTGCATACAATTATGGTGGACAGATATTTCTAGGCCATTTGGGGAGTTGCAGAATAGAAGGATGCTGCGAAATCTTTTTACATAGTGAAGTAATATATTTCTTCTATGAATTTTAAAAAATAATTTGATAAAAGTTTGCAATAGGTGCTTTAGATGTGTTTAGAGAAGATCTACAAATGAGAGAAAAAAAAAGGAATGAACACTAGGTACGTAATATAAATTAAATATATTAAGAAAGATAAAAAAAAAGAGTACATTGTTAAAAGTAATAAAAGTTGATATTGATTAGACCTCAAATTAACTAGTGACGTTGCTGACGACAAAGTTAATGATGAAAAAATAATATTATTATTATTAATGATAGGAAAATAATAATGCAACCAACACACTAGTACATAGTTGACCTCCATCGACACTTTAGTATCATCTCATCAATATTTTGACATCTCAATACTTATAATCAAAACAATAATATTATTTTAATATTTGATCAATATTCGACATCACATACCAACAAAATAATATTACTATTATTAGTGATACTCAAGTTGTTGTATAATCGACACTTTGGTACAATATTTTGACATCATATGTCTAAGAACCTGATATTATCTTCTTTAACATCATGATATTATAAGATTGATATGGTGTTGGACGCCAGCATTCATGATTATTATAAATCTTTTAGATTCAATATGACATAATCACACCAGGATCGAAAAGAAATATAATCATCAATATTGATATACATATTTAAGGAAATGATTATAAAACCAAACTATAAAAGGCCTTGTATGTTCTATATCATTCTAAAATTCTTAGGTTTTAGTATATTCGACTTCAAAGAACTCAACTTTTTGTCGATACCTCGTAATCGAAACTAACTTAAACATCGGAAGAGTTTTGTCGAGTATGACCTCGATATAACTTATAAGATTTGACATCTTAAGACAAAGGAGATTTGATATTTTATAGAGATAAATACTGAATATGATCTTAATTTATTTCGAATCATATTTCTAGACCAACAAACTATTCTAACCAGTATCTATCATATATCGAAGGATTTAATTACCATGATGCTATATCAATTATACAACAATTCATATGATGTTTCAACAAACACATTTAGAAGTTTAATTTGTGATAGAAAAAATTATGGAACAATAAGCTAATTGGTTTTTGAATGTTTTTGTGTTGAATGGATAATGTCAAGTTTTAGTATCTAATTAGACTTAAAATTCATATAATAAACCGGGCCGGGCAGGGCAGGGCTGGGCGTATTGTTGTTAGGCCTAAAAGCCCGGCTCAGGGCATGACCTCTTTGATTCCCCCACTCTACTATTGTTAATAGTATCAACGTCAAGCAAAAGCAGCAGTCCGTCTTCAGTTGCCTCTCTCGCGGAGCGTATATAAAGAGGAGAAAGGGTGAGAAAGGGAAAAACAGAGAGGGATCTTTGTGACGGCCGCGGCGGCGATGGATCCGGACGCGGTAGCGAAGGCTTTCGTGGAGCACTACTACCGGACGTTCGATGGGAACCGGGCGGCGCTGGGGGGCCTGTACCAGGACGCCTCCATGCTCACCTTCGAAGGCGACAAGATCCAGGGCGCCGCCGCGATCGTCGCCAAGCTCACTTCCCTCCCCTTCCAGCAGTGCGCCCATGCCATCTCCACCGTCGACTGCCAGCCCTCCGGCCCTGCCGGCGGCGTCCTCGTCTTCGTCAGCGGATCCCTACAGCTCGCCGGCGAATCCCACACTCTCAAGTTCAGCCAGGTATTCTACCTTCTCTCTCTATCTATGAGCGCCTTCCGTCACTTAGTCGTTCGATTTGATTAGATCGGCCGGTCTCCATAATTTCTTTATCCATTTAGATCGCTGATGGATCGTGTTTTCCTTTTCTTTTTCCTGGAATTCTTCAGATAGATCTGATGTTCTATTCTTCTTTGGGAATGCTCTGTTTTCATTCTATTGTTCTGGGGTTTATATTATAATGATGGCGAGAATCTGATACACGGTTTCACATTTGATGCGTTTCTTTAGTCTTATTTAATGGTGTTGATCTGACTTGGTATTTTTGGCTCTTCGGGTTGCCAACAGCTTGTTCATAGTTGTGCTTGACGATCTTTTTGGGATTTGCGGTAAAAGGGAGCTACGTCTGCGCTTGTCATTGCATCCTGCAAAGTCGCCTAGTAACGATTTGGACATAGGTGATGTTGCAAGCAAGCGTAATAAAATTGGCCTCTAACCTACAAATTTTCTTCTGCGATTGCAGTGCCCGTAATTTTAGGCAATCAAATTCTCTTCGCATTTGCAAAAGCTCCATTCACAGATAAAATAAGCATGGATGGCAAAACACGCCCACTTTGAATGTTGTATTACATTCACTGGAAATCATAAACCCCTTTAGGGTGCACCATACGATGCCAAGGGGAGGATGAGATCCTTGAATTAAAGTGTTCATGAGCATTAAATGATCGTTCTGTTGCCATAAAGATTTACCCTCCGTTGTGAAACTTTTAAAAAATAACTCTCATGCTGCTGCACTGATAACTTTAGTGACATAGGGTCTGTTAATGGCTGCTTGGTGGCCCTACTTTATCAAATGATTTAGCTAGAGTCTAACCTTATTATGTTTAATTCTATCAGATTTTAGATTAGGCTACCATTTATTCCTATTGGGCCTAGGTTTGTTCTATTAAAAAAATGATTTTCTTCTATTACACTAAATGCATACAGGATTTCTTAAACGACTCTAACCTGAAACATGAGACCTATGTCTTCAACAATGCACTAGCCACTAGATTGTCTCAAGACATGTTTGATCTATTTGTTGATAAAGCATTTTTTGTTGAATCTCGTATTTTGATAATGAAACCAATTGATAAGTGTTTATGATTTAATCTGCGTTTTGAGTGACGCAGGATGCTTCGATCAGGATGAGACAATTAAAGCAGGAAGAATCATGTTGGACCGGGGGAAAACATATCAGAAGATTGGACGTCGAGCCGGTGGATCGGTTGACATATCAATAGAAGGCTTCGAGCTATGGATTCGGGCATCGGGCCAAAAAGAACGGATATTGTGCTAAGGATATCGGAGTTGCGGAGTCAACTGACCGATTGGACAATAGGCCGCAAGAGAGGACGATGCGCCGAATAATCGGACGAAGCGTCGAGGGACCAATGACATGCCGGATAACATGATTAATGCTTAGTATTAATTATCTAGATCGAAGTATGTTTTTATATTTGCAGGATTAATTACGATAGCAAAGCATAAAGCAAAATGAAGTCTCGGAGTCAAGGACGCGATTTCGTTGCGAGCTCAAGAGTTCGTCGGAAGTCCAGACGTTCGTCGGAAGTTCTGCAGGAATCAACCGAGAAGTCTCGGAGCTTGCCAGAGAAGCTCGTCGGAACTCGCCAAGAAGATCATTGTGAAGTCTAGGAGCATGCCGGGAGTCCACTAGAACATTGTCGAGAGATCGTCGGAAGTTCGCCAGAAGATCGCCATAAGAAACCAAGACTTACGGACTTGTTTAGCTTAGAATATGTCTTAGGAATCGTAGTTAGCACGTAATTGGGTTTGGATTTGGGCCAACCCAATTAGGGGCCAGTTGGGCCCATGTAAGAACTATGTTGGGCCCAATAAAAAGGCCTAAACAGTGCCCCAAGAGGTTACACCGTCGTGGCACATTCTCCGAGACTGTGTCAGGCGGCGGTACCGTCGGTCTGGGCGGTGGTATCGCCCAGTGCAATGTCAGTGTCAGACTGACATTGGCAGTGGTATCGCCTAGCGCAAGCGGTGGTACCGCCCGTGCACGGGAAACCCGGGATGAGATGTTTTTAGGCTTCAAGTTTGAATCAACTTGAAGCCTATAAATACCCCTCTCATCCCTAGTTAAAATACACAAGTATTGAGAGTAAAAGAGGATAGAAACGCTGCTGCAATCTTGTGTGAGCTCCTCTCAAAGTTCTAAGTGTTAGAATAGTTTGAGAGAGGAGTGAGTGGGGGTATAAGGGTTATCTCCTAAAGCCGGTAAAAGGAGAATCGAGTTGTAAAAGGTAGTTGGTCTTCGCCTATTGAAGGAAGACCGATAGTAGATGCCGGTGGCCTCGACGGAAGAGGAATCGGCGAAGTGGATGTAGGTCACGACGACTGAACCACTATAAAATCTGGTTTGCGTTTACTTCTTGCTATTTACCTTATTGCAAACTGAATTCCTCATTCACTACATTTTCGTACAATTTCAAGTTAACATCTTTACGAAACTGGTTTTATTGAAACGAAACGTTTTTGAAGACGTGATTTTACCACTGCACTAATTCACCCCCCCTCTTAGTGTCGACCTCGTTCCTAACAATTGGTATCAGAGCCTCGTTTTTTATATTTTGTTGAACACCCAAAAAGAAATGGTTCTTTTCGGCTTTCAAGAGAGTCACTCTCTCATACATCATCCATTTTTTAATGGGATGGACAACACATATTGGAAAACTCGAATGAGAGTTTTCTTGCTTTCTTTGGATTTGAACTTATGGAATATTGTCGAATCCGGTTTTAAAAGGTCTTCTTTTCTAATGAAAGATTGGAATGATTTGAAGAATAAGATTTTTTCTTTAAATGCTAGAGCTATGAACGCTCTATTTTGCGCCTTAGACGAAAACGAGTTTAATCGGGTTTCTTTATGCGAAACGACTTTCGACATTTAGCATATTCTTGAAACCACTCACGAAGGCACAAGTAGATTAAAAGATTCAAAAATTAACTTTCTAATGTATGATTTTGAATTTTTTTGAATGAAGCCAAGTGAAACCATTGTTGATATGTACACCTGTTTTACGGACATCGTCACTTAGCAGAAGTTTTTCGGATTTTGAAATTGTAAACAAAATTTTACGTTATCTTAATAAGAGTTGGGATCCGAAAGTAACCGCAATACAAGAGGCTAGAAACCTAAACAACCTACCACTTGAAGAACTAATTGGGTCTTTGATGACCTATGAAATGACTAATGTGGCACTTGATGAACATGAGAACTATCTTCTAAAGGACAAGAAGGATTTCAGACTTAGAATACATGAAGACCACTCGAGCATAAGCTCAAGTGATGGTGAACTTGAACTCATTACTATGAAATTTAAAAAGTTCATGAAACAAAAGTTGAAGAACAAAAATAAACTTAAAAAGAACGTAACTACTTATTATGAACGCAAGAAGAAGGAAGCAATCTTGGATGAAATGAGCTAATCCGAAGAAGAAGGACAAATCAACAAAGGTAAGGTGGCAAACTACGCCTTAACGGCCGGCATTCGACGATGAGGTAATCAAAATATACCCTTACTTTATTTCGAAATTACATGATATTTTTTCATGAGTTATTTTTTATTTAGTTTAATTGTTTTTCTTGAAAATTGTATATTTAATAATGTAATGAAAATGCTAAAAAAATTGGGATCATGTTAGTAATTTTGAAAATAATCATGAAAATTGCACGTTTTATGATAAACAAATAAAATTATTTTGAATGCCTTATGAAATCATGCTTGATGTTTTAATGATGTAATAATGTAATAAAATGTTAGATATAAATCTAATGCTTGTACGCCTAACAAGATTAGTTTAAGAAGCATTAATGTGTATCTTGATGATTTCATGATTTTGATTGAAGATGATTTATGTTTAATGAAATCATGCTTGATGATTTTATTCTATGCATGAGACTTTGAAGTTATTCATGATCAAATGTTGCTTTTTCGGTTTTAAACAAGATGGATGGTTTTCATACAAAAACTTGAGCATATTGATTTGAAATCATGTTTAATGGTTTTATAATACGAAATTATGCATGATAGTTTTTGCGATCTTTGGAAAGTTCTTTTTTGGTTTTAAAAATGATATATGTTTTGATTTGACATAAAAGAAAAGAACACACATGTATAAAATTAATCAATAAGTTGAAACAAAAAGAGGAAAGCATTTTTCTTGAAAACTTCTCAATCCCTACATTATCAATTTATTTTACTAAGAGATCAATAAAATTATTTATGCCATTTTGAATCTTTTGAAAGAAATGTTGAGATTTTGATGATTTTAATGATTTGAATTTGAATGAGTTCTATCAAAATCATGATTTTGGTTTATTGGAATTACTTGAGATTTTCTATATGAATCATAAGATTTCTTTTGCATGAATTGAAATCTTTTTCTCCTACGTTTCCTTTTGCGATTTACTAAAGAGAATATCTTTTTCAAAATTCATGACTTAAAATTTTATTTGAATATCTTTTATTATTTGATCTCCTAAGATTTCTCTTTGAATATTTAAGAGGAGATTTGTCAAAATGACTCATGTCTTTTGGTATTCACATGTTCTCATCCTTCATGATATGATTTTTTGGTTTTGTAAAATTCCTTGTATTTATGAAGTTTATCTTATCACCAAGTTCTTCTTGATATTCTTCATGTGATGATATGAATGCATGCAATACTATGATTTTTTTTATGATGTGAAAGTCAACAATTATCATTTTATGAAATGATACCATATTGCAATTAAGAAGGATACTTTATATTTGTCATGATGTGAAGATTGATAAAAAAGGAAAAGAATCACAACATTGTATTCTTCCCTTTTATTTGACAATGACATAGGGTGAGCAAATTTTGCTAGCTTGCATCTTTCAATAAGAAGCAAAATGCTTGCTCATCTAAAAAAGATGCAAAAATCTTGCCAACTTTCATGTGTAAAATTTGCTAGCTCACAAATTAAAAGGAGAAAAACTTTTTAGGAAGCAAAGTTGCTAGCATATTCAAAAATGATGCATGCAATACTTATGATTTTATTATGATGATGTGTTTGATGTATTGCATATCATGTATGAGAATCATGATTAAAATTGCATTGACTTGAATTAAATTTAAATTTAAGGTTTATCTCAATTATGACATATTGAAATAAGAATGACACTTTATTTTTGTCATAATTTGAAAATTGATGAATTGCATCATTGTTTTGTTATTCCTTTCTTTTTGCCAATGACAAAGGGGGAGAAAGAATTTATAGCGTGTACATAATGAAAAGAGGCAAACTTGTTAGCTTGCACAACTCAAAAAGATGTAAAAATATTTTAGCTTGCTCATTTCAAAAGAGAAGCAAAGATTGCTAACTTGCATATTTCAAGAAGCAAAAGTTGCCTTCTTGAACATCTCAAAATTGCTAGCTTGCAAGTTTTAAAATGCTGTAAAATTATTACTAGCTTGTATAATGATAAAATTGAAAATAATATTTATTATATAATAATTTGAACTTGTATGTCCAAATATTTGAAAGTGACACTTCTCCTTTTTGTTGATGATAAAGGGAGAGAAGTATGATGTTATGCATAAGTTTATGATAACATATTGCTTGGATTTTCGAATCCAAGAGTTTCTATCATATAATATATTGATAGGGGGAGTTTGTTTAAACTCCGAGAGTGAAGATTAACTCCGTCATCAATTGGTTGTCATTATAAAAAAAGGGAGATTGTTGAATTTCGTATTTTAATGATGAAACCAATTAATAAGTGTTTATGATTTAATTTGCGTTTTGAGTGACGTAGGATACTTCGATCAGGATGAGACAATTAAAGCAGGAAGAATCATGTTGAGCCGGGGGAAAACATAACAGAAGGGACGTCGAGCCGGTGGATCGGTCGACGTATCGACAGAAGGCTTTGGGCCATAGATTTGGGCATCGGGCCAAGAAGAGCGGATATTGTGCTAAGGATATCGGAGTTGTAGAGTCAATTAGTCGATTAGGCAATAGGCTGCAAGAGAGGACGATGCGCCGAAGAATCGGACAAAGCGTCGAGGGACCAATGACATGCCGGACAACATGATTAATGCTTAGTATTAATTGTTTAGATCGAAGTATGTTTTTACATGTGCAGGATTATCTACGATAGCAAGACATAAAGCAAAATGAAGTCTCGGAGTGAAGGACGCGATTTCGTTGGGAGTTCAAGAGTTCGTCGGAAGTCCTATAGGAACCAACCGAGAAGTCTCGGAGCTTGCTAGAGAAGCTCGTCGGAACTTGCCAAGAAGATCGTCGTGAAGTCTAGGAGCTTGCCGGGAGTCTACTGGAACATTGCCGAGAGATCGTCGGAAGTTCGTCGGAAGAAACCAAGACTTACAGACTTGTTTAGCTTAGAATATGTCTTAGTAATCGTAGTTAGCACGTAATTGGGTTTAGATTTGGGTCAACCCAATTAGGGGCCTGTTGGGCCTATGTAAGAACTATGTTGGGCCCAATAAAAAGGCCCAAACAGTGCCCCAAGAGATTACACCGTCGTGGCACGGTCTCCAAGATTGTGTCAGGCGGTGGTACCGCCCAGACACAACCTTCGAGAGGCTGCAGCCGGTGGTACCACCTAGTGTCAGGCGGTGGTACCGCCCAATGCAGTGTCAGTGTTAGATTGACACTGGCGATGGTATCGCCCAACGCAGGCCGTGGTACCGCCCGTGCCCGGGAAACCCGGGATGAGATGTTTTTAGGCTCCAAGTTTGAATCAACTTGAAGCCTATAAATACCCCTCTCATCCCTGGTTAAAATACACAAGTATTAAGAGTAAAAAAAGGATAGAAACGCTGCTGCAATCTTGTGTGAGCTCCTCTCAAAGTTCTAAGTGTTAGAATAGTTTGAGAGAGGAGTGAGTGGGGGTGTAAGGGTTATCTCCTAAACCCGGTAAAATGAGAATCAAGTTGTAAAAGATGGTTGGTCTTCGCCTATTGAAGAAAGACCGATAGTGGATGCCGATGGCCTCGACGGAAAAGGAATCGACGAAGTGGATGTAGGTTACGATGACCGAACCACTCTAAAATCTGGTTTGCATGTACTTCTTGCTATTTACCTTATTGCAAACTGAATTCCTCCTTCACTATATTTTCGTACAATTTCAAGTTAACATCTTTACGAAACCGGTTTTATCGAAACGAAACGTTTTTGAAGACGTGATTTTACCGCTGCACTAATTCGCCCCCCCCTCTTAGTGCCGACCTCGTTCCTAACATTTTTTACATGATATAGATTTTTTTTCTAGATGTTGATAAAAAATTTACATACAACAGTTTTTGGTCTCCTTAGAATGAGTTTGAAAAAGTCCATTTTGAGTTTTACTACTATACAAACTATTCTTATGAGCTCAAGATACTTTAGATGTCTTAATTTGGGTTGGAGAATTGTACTCTAATATATTTAATATGGGATTCAAGGCTAGAAGAAAGGATCTTCTAAATATACATACATACACACTAATGGTGTAATCGTCGGTGATACCTCTGTTAGCTTGACTCGGTCTTGAGCAACATGCGCAAGAGCCCAAAGATAGCTGAGAAGGTATTCAGGCATCCGCCAAGAAGTCGAATTGCAAGAAGACCAAAGTCGAGTGGGGTGTCCCACCCAGTCTCTCTGACTCTCAAGATTGAGGTGGAAAGTGGAGTCACGGATGAATAGTAATTGACCTTGATAATAATAAATTAATGGGCTTTGTAGCAAGCTGAGCCCAAGGAAATATTCTGCAGTATGGGTAGACTATTCCCTTCCGGGTTCATTATTGCTATTGAGTTTGGGTGACTACCATGTCATCTTCTATATAATTCTGAATGAGAGCCTGATGTTTTCTTATATGTTAGTTGCTTGTTTTACTTCTCAATATTTACTTTGATCATTTGCTCTGCCTCTTTCTCTTTGATTCTTCTATTTAAACCTATCTATCAAGGCGGACCTTGATATGCTATCTTTGAGTCAATGAGGGGTCTCATGCTATTTTGTAGGCTATATGTGAAAGTTTTGGGAAAAATGTGGTTTATTGTACTAGAATTACAAAGAGGTTACTGTGATATGCTAAGTTTGCTCTGATTGTATCTTGCAAGTTATTTTCAAGCTGAAGCTGATGATAGAACATATGACTAGAACTTTGTTGTGCAATCATTAGCAGTCCTTATACCAATAAAAGCTGATCGATAGCACTTTTATGTAGGATTGTTTATAATAAAATATTCATTTCAAGGAACATTATCAGCAAAAGCCTTATATTTTACTACTAATAAGTGTATTTTTTGTTGCATCGTTTTTCTTTCTTCATACCTTGTGATTATATCATTTTGTTCTTTTTTCCGTGGTCCAGTCAACTGTTGGCAGAATCTTCTTCTTGTCAAGTTTTAAATACTGATCTGATTTCGGTTTCAGTAACTTATTGGACCAGCACTAAACCAACTTGTATTGCTTGACATAACTGAAAAACAGATAACAAAAAATGATACCAGTTGACACCAAGCTATATGGACCAATAAATATCAGTTTACATGTTGTGCCATCTGACCAGTATTTGAAACCATGCCTAACAGGAGAGGTGCTTGCTCTGGATTTTCTATGTTCAATGGATTAGAAGAGAGGTGGAAGACTTGAGCAATGCATTAAAAGATGTGAAAAATGTTTTTAACAACATAACTAGATCTTCTCCTTCATGTATTGGTAAAACTTGCATTTCTAGATACTTCTATGAGAAGGCTATTATGGGTGTCTCATAAAAGGATCCAACAACAACAAAAAGGCCATAAAGTCTCAACTATTTTAAAAGAATAAATATCTAAAAACTGAAAATATATGGCACTTTAACCAGGTTGTTTTGCTCAGGCAACTAACATCATGTTAAGTGCTTATCCTTCAGAAAATATAGAAGATTTATAATAAATAAGCTTCATAGTTCAGACAGCTGAGTCTCCTCTCCTCTGCTCTCTTTCCATTTCAGGTTTTGTAACACTATATCTTTCATATATTTGATATATAGTTCAGCTGTTATTCCAAAAAGGCTTTTTTTTTTTTTCTGGTAATGGTTTTGTGTCATCTGATTTTGTTTATTTGCATTGGATTATGACAGCAGATGACTTGTATTAGTTCTGTTCCCCAAGTGAGATGATTGGTTTGTGTGTTTTTGCTGTAGATGTTTCATCTGATGCCAACACCTCAAGGAAGCTTCTATGTGCTGAATGACATATTCCGTCTGAACTATGCCTAAAATATCTTTTAAACTATATCTGGAAGGCACTAGGTGGGTGTAACATACTGTTGCTGTTGTGATGGGTCATGGTTTGGGAGAGGGATTGTTTTCCTCTATTTGCTTGTTTTATTTTCCTTCTGGTTGGGTGGTGGATGGTTGAAAATGTTTTTGAAGCTTTTACAGATGCAGATGGGTGAATCTGTATTTTCTCTATGTATCTGATTGTCCCTCTGTTTGACAAGACAGATTGCATTGCATTTATATGCAAAGATTGGTCCTGAATGTGCTGTTCTTGGTGGCACTTGATCCAGTGTTTTGGTTGCCATTGATGTGTTTATTGAACTGTCAGCACAATGTTGTTTTTCTTCTTTCTTGATGCTGGTTCCCAACCTTCTGCTTGAATTTGGAGAAGTTGGTGCTGAGGGAAACTACTGCTGATTGCAGTATAATGGTGCAGTGGCATTCCCCATTTGTAAGGTGTGTTTAAGCTCGACACATGCTCTGCAGTTAAAAGGGATGCAATGGATTTATAGCGAGGTTGACTCCGTGAACGCCAACCACATTATGACTAATGTTTCTAGTGACTGGTCACATTAAGTCAACCACTGAGTGTTGCACTCGTTAGAAAGAGGATACAATAAGATGGATTAGGCTGTCATAATAATGCAGATGAATCAGTTTCTTCACAAGAATTAGGGAGATCGCGTTATGATAAAACAATTTTCTTTCTAAAACTAGAATTACAAACCAGACTTAAGCTGCTTATGGAAGTGGAGAAAATATGTTAACAAAATAATTCAGCAGCAGGTCGAGAAATGCGATCAACATAAACAAGAAAACAGAAATGCTCAGGAAAAAATCTGAAATATTGCTTCAATTTTCTTCCCTGAAAACGAATCATCTTCTACTGCCGAACTGCCAGCATATGAAGACAGTAATAATCGACTGGCAATAAACACTAGATTTAACTTATGTTCACTTCATCTGACTTATTTTTCATAGGACACTGATCACAAGTTTCGGCACAAGACCAACAAAGCAATCAAATCTCTAATTCAATCAAAAGAATATTAGGTTATGTGATCTAATCTAATTAGATAAAATATATTATAAATTTTATTGGATTCTAATTATGATTATCAATCAATAAAAAAATTAATTATGACATAATTTCTTAGAAGATAAGTGGTGATAGGGGAAATGCTGACATCAATTTTGACCCGACGGTTGGCCTGCTAGCTCACTGCTACTTGGACACTAACGTGGGCAGAGAAACTTCTGCATCCTCTTTCCTAACAACAGACAGTAGGATAGCAACACTCTACCATACCAGATCATGATTTCGAGGTATAGGCCGATCGTTGGGACCAGTAACCCCCTGGCAACAAGGCTTATTTGCTCTTGTCTCGATCGATTTAGCATAATCGATCGCCCTCCGCCTGTTATGGGTGACTGCAGGTGTTGACGAGTGATGTCCCCAAAATTGTGCTTCGCTAATGACGTGTCACAAGGGACCATACCGACTAGTCGACTGGGTAAATGAGCCCTAGGAGAGCGTATGGGCCTATCTCCATCAGATGTCAGTCTCCCTCGGTTACCTAAGTATAAAAGCTAGTTCCCAAAGCCAAATGAAGATGAGGACTAGACCTCTATTGTCGGAAACTCCCACATATATTAATTTTATTATTGAAGAGACCGAGTTGGAAACTCCTCCTGATGCTGATCATTTGTGCATGATTCCTAATGGAATAAAGGTATATCTCGGCTCATCTCCAAAACTCCAAGGAGTTCTGGACTACCTCATCCCAACTAGGGATCCACCTTGGTAGTAATAGTGCTTTCAGGCAAGGGGGATAGTTACCCTTCTTTCTACAAGTAGACGCCTCCACCTCGGCCCAAACCCTCGAGCACTACTGACGTATTGTCACGGACAAACTTCTAAACAAGATGTTTGATGTAATGCTTATGTATGTCCGTGTCTTTTGGCATGTTCATGCCTTGTACAGCATGTAGAGGGGCGGCCGAAGGTTTAATAGTCTCATTTTAGTTGGGTTGGTGGTCTCTTTAGGCTTGTAAATAAAGGTTGTGTCATGTGGACACGTGCGACAGATTTTCGATCTATAATGGACCATTTTACCCTTTGTTGTGCCACTGTTCAGAACTTGTAAAGTCTGTTTGTAATTTGCATTATTTATGAAGTGTATTTCGGAGATGTTTGCTTGTGGATCCCGATTGAGGCGTTCTCTCTAACCCATTCTCTGTTTTATTGGTCCTAAGGGACAATGGGAGGCTTCGAGGAGACTGACCTTTGCGGATGGACACGCAAGGGTACCGCACGACTTAGGCAAAACCAGTTAAGTCCGTGACAGATGGTATCAGAGCGAGACAAGCACTCATAGAAGCACTTAGCATGCAAACGTGGGGGACCTAGCGGGGCTGCGTTGAGGGCAGTCAGCACACACGCGACCGTTTGGGGGAAAACGGGCATGGAGATGTAGGGAAAAGGAGTCACTCGGAGGAGCGGGCATCTGACATTGGCATTCAGAGGAATGGCCAACCCTTCGCGCAAGAGGCACCACGAGAACAGGCAAGCTTGGAAGAATGCGGAGCGCAAAAAGGTTGGGGTGGTTGAGTTTGAGCTACGGCTCAACGTTGACAACCATATTTGATGGTGCTCAAGGCAAGCGAGGCGCTTGGTAAAGAATGAGACCATGCAAGGTGGAATGAGTTACTCAGCGATCGAAAGAGTTGTGCAAAGCTCACAGAGGTGAGGGGAATTGCTAACTCAAAGAATTCGGTACTCATGCATGGGCTTGTATGCGGACGATGGAATATTCGCGGCCATCCCAAGGCGACCGAAACTCGGCGCCATGGAGCATTGAAACTTTCTCTTCGGCATGTGAAGGATACGTCCGTAGGAGGCTGAAGTGTGCAACGAGTTTAGCATGTTGCTAGGCCTTGAGGGGTGCAGCGGGGGGCTGTATTGACGTGGAGTCGCAATCTAGCAAGTGCATTTGCAGGAGGCAGAACAATGCATAGTTTGTTCAGCAGATCGGAGTAGTCCAAGGGGATGGTGGTCTCCGAAACGAAGAGAGATGTTGCTCCAACGGGATAGTTATCCAGGAGGGATAAGTCTCGGCTCTCTAGAGGGAGGAATATGTGGGACGGACCTCATAAGTTGAGGAGGAGTACCTCAACAAACAACAACTCCACGAAGCTCAATGGACTGAGCAGGCGGTGAGGAGTCGTTGTATGATCTCGCTCGAGAGAATGCATTGGTGGATGCATTGCGAGATCAAGTGGGGGAGCGACCCAAAGCAACTTAAATGAAAGCACACTTGGAGTCAATGTGGAGATCGGACTCAAGGGAGGGCTGACCCGTGGAATGGTGGGCACGAGGGCCACCATCAACTCAATGCAAAAACGAGGAGCTGAGTAACTTGGGTGTAACTTGGCGAAGTACCCAAGTCGCATGAAGGGAGCCAGTATAGAAGTTGGAACATGGAGCGGAGGCACAGTGCTTTCCTTAGACAAAGGTCAAGGACATGAACTCTTGCAGAGGCAAGAGTAGAATCATGTTGTTCCATGGGTCCTTCATTCTGACGGAGTGGACTCATCTTGTATGGTGCCAAAGACGAAAGGAGCTTCTGGGCACATGCACCTTATCTCGGAGGAGCATTTGGTGGAGGAACTAAGGCGACTCAATTTGCGGAGGCGAAGTTGGGTTCAGAAGGCCTTAGCATGGGGCAAGAGGACGCAGAGGCGGGTACTCTTGAAGAATATGCCATAGTGTTGCCGTTCAAGTTGTCATGAAGGAAGCAGTGCACAGCGGAGATTATGCTGGTAGGGGTAGAGGCCCAGGATCCAGACAATGGTGTACAAACTACAGTGAAGTCGGTGGACTTCGGGAGCTACTAGGCGATGGATTGTCCTAGAGCGGTGCTTCATCTAGGTGTGACCCAAGAGTGGGTGGATGAAGGTCGATTGCCAAAGGAGCGAACAAAATCGAAGGTGGAAGAGACCCTGCGATGTATTGGCAAAGGCTACACATGGAGGGTTCACAATTCAAGTTTATTCCACAAGGATCAGAATGCAATGAAAATGTCACCAGGAGGCGATAGGGTGCAGCGGATCGTGGTGGAACAGTTCGTGGCAATGCGATACACACGACATAGTCCTGTGAGGGATTAGATCATATGGAGGTATAATCGAGAGCTACTGGAAGCTCCACTTCGGTGAATAACACGACGGCAAGAAGGGCTATGGATTCAAGGAGTGAAGGCCATGATACCGCAGAGGCGGGTCTTCCGTGCGTGCATCGAATTTTGCATCGGATGAAAGCCTTGGTCATCAGCATATGGGGGCTGTATTCCACCAAGGGAAAAGTTTGAATGCAAGTACCAGAGAGTCTCATGGGAGGGACTTGATCATGCAGAGGTATGATCAAAGCAGCTGGAGAGTTGGACTACTCCAGAGCTCATATTCGCTTAAGGGAGCCCGGCAAGTCAAAGGACAAGGTCGAGTAAGCGAACGTTGCTACCAAGGAAGCTAAGGAGAATAGAATCGGTGCAAACCCTACAACGTGATGGCAGAGGCCATGCATGGGAGTTGCAGTCTGTCTTTCCATCGACCAAAGGAGAGCTACTTGGAGAACACAGAGGTGTTGAAGCAGGGGGTTGAAAGGGGCGAGGAAGCGACGACAAGTCCAGAGGGACTTAGCTACCCAAAATCAAGCATCAGTTAGAATGGAGGTGGACTTAGAGGAGTGCCACGGAGACATATCTACTGATCGTGAAGAAAAGGGATACAAATGCGAGGTGACGGATAGTAGGGCCATGGGCATGGCAGCGCCATGGTACCGTAGAGGTGGGACTTCCGTGAAAGTCATTGATCCCTTGCTGTCATGGAGGGAGAGCGCTTGGTTGTGAAAGGGGCCGAGGAGGTGGAGCATACAGAGGCAATCTCCAAGTACCGAGACAAGGCTGAAGGGTAGAGGCCGAGGAACTTCGTAAGACCGGTGTCAATGAGCTTCTCATCAAGATAGCCGAAAGTGAAGGACTTTGGGTCATGCAAGAGTGCATAACCAAGGAACGAAGCAGGCAGTACACGGTGCTGTACCTTTGCTACTCAGTGGAGTAGGTGGCAGGGTTGATGGAGAAGACGGTACAATCCCAGAGGTGACCAAACCTATGAGAGAATTACTCCAAGTTGGGGTGAAAACTTCCTGCATTCCAGAAGTTCGATGGCATTGAGAAGGTGAATCACAGTAACTAACTCAACGCAAGGAGTGCAAACACTTCAAGTGCTTTAGAAGTGTGAGCAAAGAGCAGGTGAAGGCCAGTAACCAGCTCGATGCATGGAGTACAACCTCGAGGAGGCGGGCGAAGTCAAGTAACCTTTGCCTTCTCAACTCTTAAGAGAATGGGCGAAACCGAGTACCCCAATTCTCTTATCTATCCAGTAGAGGAGCTCTGCATAAGTTCAAAGACCCTTCGAAGATAATAGAAGACAAATAGTTATCAAATCCTCACCAACGGTGATCAGTGTTACTGAGAGTAGATTGTCCGCTTTATTTCCCAACAAAATGTCACTCGAAAGCGGAAGTGATGCGAACCTACTTGGATGTGACAACTAAGTGAAAGAAGAGTCAATGAGCAAATTTGGTGGAGGAAGGACCCAAAACTTCAGAAGTTTACGAGATGATGCTCGTTAAAGCTCCAATAAGCATCCACCTAGTTCAAGCAGCATGTGGAATTTTGAGAGACTGGCGCAGTAAGGATGGTCTTTTCCTTCATCTGGGAGATCCGTAAGAATCAACAAGGATCAACACAACTCAGCCAACCCCACACCAGAGTCAGAGTCATTGGTGAGTTGAAGCAGCATGGCGGATCAAAGGTTCGACTACTCAAAAACAGCAGCGGAGAGCAGCTAGGAGCCAAGAGGCGCATTGTAGCTGGAGCAGAAGATTGAAGACTCAACAAAGGCGAGGAGTTACAGTATCGACAAAGGCTTCAACGAGGATGTTGAAGGAATAAGTGGGGGAGAATGTCACGGACAAACTTCTAAACAAGATGTTTGATGTAATGCTTATGTATGTCCATGTCTTTTGGCATGTTCATGCCTTGTACAGCATGTAGAGGGGCGACCGAAGGCTTAATAGTCTCATTTTAGTTGGGTTGGTGGCCTCTTTAGGCTTGTAAATAAAGGTTGTGTCATGTGGACACGTGCGAGAGATTTTCGGTCTGTAATGGACCATTTTACCCTTTGTTGTGCCACTGTTCAGAGCTTGTAAAGTTTGTTTGTAATTTGCATTATCTATGAAGTATTTTTCAGAGATGTTTGCTTGTGGATCCCGATTGAGGCGTTCTCTCTAACCCGTTCTCTCTTTTATTGGTCCTAAGGGACAATGGGAGGCTTCGGGGAGGCTGACATTTGCGGATGGACACGCAAGGGTGCTGCACGACTTAGGCAAAACCAGCTAAGTCCGTGACAGTATGTTCAACGACCCTAAACTCTCCCCTTTGGGGTCAAATGCAAGACACCTGCTCGTTCCTGTCGAGGCCTTCCTAAGCCTTACATATCATGTGCAGACCTTGGCTGGGATGATGCAAGCCATCACCCCCTCCTACCCTAGTTGGCTCAACAAGCAGCCCCACCCCTAACATTGCGGTCAGCAATTCAGCCCTCGCTCGCTCTCGTACCTCTCGAGGCCTCCCGACACACCCACTACCAATTTCGTCAGATTGCCCCTAACCGATTGAAACATCACTCAGAGCACCACTGTTCCCCATGGTGGAATTCAATGCGCCTTTGTGCCACGGGTCAACCCTACTCAAGTTAGAAACCCAATCTACCAACTCAATGGACGATTCACTTAAGGCTCAACTATAATAGGTGAACTAGTGCTTGGACGAGATATAATGAGAGTTCTAGTACTTAAAGGGGGAAGTCGATAATCTCACCTCGTGTAGCTCCCCATTCGTCTAAAGCATTCAGGAGGAACCCTTCTAGCCAACTTTTGCCTCCTCACATTAGAGGCTTTCGATAGTAGCTCCGATCCAAAGGAGCACATCATGGCCTTTCAAGCTCAGATGTCATTATATGGTACCTCAGACGCTCTAATGTGTCATGCATTCCTGACTACACTAAGAGGCTCGACCCCGGAATGGTACAACTGCCTGAAGCCCTTCTTGGTGTCCTCCTTTATTGAATCTTAGATTTTGATGATGAAACCAATTGATAGTGTTTATCTGATCTGTGTTTTGAGTGACGTAGGAAGCTTGAATCAAGGAGAGACAATTAAAAGTAGGAAGAATCATGTTGGGCTGGAGTTAACCATGTCAGAAGATTGGATGTCGAGCCGGAGGATTGGTCAACGTATCGTCAGAAGGCTTCGGGCCATGAGTTCGGGCATCAGGCCAAGAAGAGTGGAAATTATGCCAAGGAAATCAGAGTTGCGGAGGTCAACTGGTCGATTGGGCAATAGGCCGCAAGAGAGGATGATGCGCCGAAGAATCAGACGAAGCGTCGATGAACCAATGACATGCTGGACAACATGATTCAAGCTTTGTAATAATTATCTAAATCAAAATAGGTTTTATTTGTGTAGGATTAACTACTATAGTAATCAAGGCATAAAGCAAAATGAAGTCCTGGAGTCAAGAATGAGACTTCGATGGAAGTTCGAGAGTTTATCGAAAGTCCGGACATTCGTTGAAAGTTCTGCCAGAATTGACCGAGAAGTCCAGGAGCTTGCCAAAGAAGCTTGTCGGAACTTGCCAAGAAGATCGTTGTGAAGTCTAGGAGCTTGCTGGGAGTCCACTAGAACATTACCGAGAGATCATTAGAAGTTCGTCGGAAGCTCGCCGGAAGAAACTTAGACTAACTAGACCGAATTTGCTTAGTGTATGCTTTAAATTTCGTAGTTAGCACATAATTAGGATTGGAATGGCCAACCCAATTAGGGGCTAGTTGGGCTCATATATGGACTGTGTTGGGCTAAGTGAAAGGACCAAACAGTGACCTAATATGTGGCACCATCGTGGCACAATCTTCAAGACTATGTTAGGCGATGGTACCGCTAGACTAGGTAGTGGTATTGCTAGATTGGACGGTGGTGCCACCTAGTGTCACTGTAAGTGATGGTACCACTAGTCTGGGCGGTAGTACTACCCAGACACAGTCTTCTAGGCGATGATACCGTCAGACTGGGTGGTGGTACCGCCTAGTGTTAGTGTTGTAGGCAATGGTACCGCCCAACATAAGCGGTGGTATTGCCAAGACCTGGGAAACCTGAGATGAGATCTTTTTAGGCTCCAAGTTTGAATCCACTTGAGGCCTATAAATAGCCCTCTCATCCTTGGTTAACATATATAAGAATAGAGTAAAAAAAAGTAGAAAAACTCTATTGTAATCTTATGAGAACTCCTCTAAAAGCTCTAAGTGTTAGTATAGTTTTAGAGAGGAGTGAAGGGGGTGTAAAGGTTGTCTCCTAAACCTGTGAAAAGGAGAAGAGGGTTGTAAAAGGATAGTTGATTTTTGCTCGTTGAAAGAAGATCGTTAGTGGATGCCGGTGGCCTTGACGGAAGGGGAATCGGTGGAGTGGATGTAGGTCACGATGACCGAACCACTATAAATCAGTTTGCATCTTTGTTCTGCATTTAATTCTCATATTGCAAACTGATTTACTTTATTGGCTCATGATATTTTTGTAAACATTTTAAAGTTAAACATCTTTCTGAGATCGATTTTAATTGTATGAAGGCTTTCAAAATCAATGTTTTTACCGCTGCACTAATTTAATCCCCCATCTTAGTGCCGACTCGTTCCTAACATCCTTCACCCAACTCACAAAGGAATTCAAGCTCCATATCCTCACCAATGTGTGCACCAAGCCCTCTACAACCATGCTACATGTGTTGAGGCAGAATGAGCCCCTCTCCCATTTCATCACTTGCTTTTTAAATGAGATCCGACAGGTTCAAGACACCCACCCATTACCGGTAATTCAAGCCTTCATGATGGGCTTGTAGCCCTAGAAGTTCTTCTAGTCACTAGTTGAGAGGCCACTCATAACTATCCCCAAAATGCTCCAAAAGGCCAACTAGTACATGGCCATAGAGGCCATGATCTAAGGTTGACACGAGGAGCCCCACAAGAGGCCATGCCAAGAGCTACCTCGAATGTCGACCTCGGGTTCCCCAAGAAGGAGGCATGCCTGACCTGAGATGGTGCACCCAAGGCCTAGACTAGCCCCCCTCAATATGACTAGAATAGAGATTTTCTTACAAATAAGAGAGAAAGGATTTCCGAAGGATCCAATGCATATGAGAACTCCCTTGGAGCAGAGGGACAGGTTGAAGTATTATAGTTTCCACCGTGACTTGCGTCACAACATGGAAGAATGCTATGACCTTAAGTACCATATTGAAGAACTCATTTGAAGAGGTCATCTCGGGAGATTCCTACACAAGCCCCAACAACCCTTATCACACTTGCTTGGCTCTATGGAGAAGCAAATTGATGTCATCTTTGGTGAACCCACCTTGGGAGGGGACAGCTCCTCCAGATGCAAAGCCTATGCCTAAGCCGCCATGGAGAAGTGCTAGAGACAAGAGGAAAGGTCGAAGATTACCTTTAAAGAAGGGGAGACCAGGCACCTATTGAATCCTAGATTTTGATGATGAAATCAATTGATGAGTTTGTGATCTAATCTAAGTTTTGAGAAAAGTGATGTAGGATTAACTTCGATCATGAAAAAGTAAAATAATTGAAGAAGAAGAATAAGATGTTGGGTCGGAGTCAGAGATTGGACATCGGACCAGAAAAAACAAACATTACGCTAAGATCAAATGTTGTGAGAGTCAACTGCTACTCATAGATGCCCTACAAGCCAATCACATGAGTGATAGCACGTGTGACATGATATGCACCCTTTTTGTTTATTATATTATTTAATATTTTATTATTTTATATTGCTTATTACATATATATATATATATATATATATATATATATATATATATATATATATATATATATATATATATATATATATATATATATATATATATATATATATATTGTTATATTCATGGATCTATGCAATGGGAATCGGATCGTGATAAGATCAAGATAATAAGACTAATTCGCCTTTAAACATAGACCCTAAATAATCTCAATCATAAGTTATTCGAGAGGGACATCGAGATAACCGGATATACTAGTGTACTATATACTCATCTATATGATAGAGGTGGTTGATCTCATAGCTGCTCATGTGGGGACACTAGGGATATAGTGTAAGTGTATACTGGAGAATGAGTTCACTAATTAATCCACTCACGGAATGCTAGATGGTTGATGATGCTTTATTGTTAGACAATGATTCCGTCGTCTAAGTGGTATATCTTATCATTAGACTTGAGAGACCAAGGATGTCCTATATGAGTACTCCACTCTTTGATACTAGATTTATAGGTCTGGAAGTTCTAGATCTAACACTATTAGGAACTGGGTCGGCACTAAGAGGAGGAGTGAATTAGTGCAGTGGATAAAAACGTTGGTTTCGGAAAATCTTTCATACGATAAAACCCGAACTCAGAAATGCTTAACTTGAAACACGTGTTCGTAAATGTATTGAAGGCAGTAAGCTATTAAAGAGGTTTGTAGTAAAGATAAATTACTCAAAGTAAAATGTAAATTCCAATGGTTCATTGGAAGAGAAGACTTTTGAAAACCATTTTCGACTAAATTCCATAAATCAGATTCAATGAAATAAAAAAAACTCTTATTCGAGTTTAATATGTGTAGTTCGTCCCATTAAACAAGGAAGGACGAATGAGAGAGTGACTCTCTTGAAAGTCGAAAAGAGCAATTTCTCTTAGGTGTTAAACCAACTGAGAAATCATGAGGCTCTTATACCAATTGTTAGGAACTGAGTCAGCACTAAGAGGGGGAGTGAATTAGTGTAGCGGATAAAAATGTCGGTTTCAAAAAATCTTTCGTACGATAAAACCCGAACTCGAAAATGCTTAACTTGAAACACGTGTTCATAAATGTATTAAAGGCAGTAAGCTATTAAAGATGTTTGTAGTAAAGATAAATTGCTCAAAGTAAAATGCAAACCAGATTTTAGAGTGGTTCGGTCATCGTGACCTACATCCACTTCGCCAATTCCTCTTTTGTCGAGGCCACTGACATATATTATCGATCTTCCTTTAATAGGCAAAGATCAACCTCCTTATTAAACCTCTCTTCTCCTTTTCACAGGTTTAGGAGTCAACCTTTACAAGCACTCACTCTTCTCTTATAGAATTCTAACACTTAGACTAGAGGAGGATTCTCACAAGAGATTTCTACAACGTTTTTATATTTTTAAACTCTCTATGCTTGTGTGTTTTAACTAGGGATGAGAGGGGTATTTATAGGCTTCAAGTTGATTCAAACTTGGAGCCTAAAAACATATCATCCTGGGTTTCCCGAGCACGGGCGGTATCACCGCCTACGTTGGGTGGTTCCACCGCTAGTGTCAATCTGACACTGACATTGCACTGGGTGGTACCACCACCTGGGATGCTATGCTGGGCTGTACCACTACCCAGACTAGTGGTACCACCATTTGGCACCCTGCCAGGGGTGGTACAACCATCCAAATTGATGGTACCATTGTCTGACATAGTCTCGAAGACTGTGCCATGACGATGTCACTTCTTAGGGCATTGTTTGGGCCTCTCATTGGGCCCAACACAGTCTTTACATAGGCCTAGCTAGCCCCTAACTGGGTTGGCCCAAATCCAAACCCAATTACATACTAACTATGATTCCTAAGACATTTGCTAAGCTAAATAAGTCCCTATGTCTTGGTTTCTTCCGGCGATCTTTCGGCGAACTTCCAACGATCTCTCGGCAATGTTCTGGCGGACTCCCGGCAAGCTCCTGGACTTTACGATGATCTTCTTGGCCAGTTCCAACGAGCTTCTCTAGCAAGCTCTGAGACTTCTCGGCTGGTTCCTCAGAACTTTCGACGAACGTCTGGACTTTCGACGAACTCTCGAACTCCCAACGAAATCACGTCCTTGACTCCGGGACTTCATTTTGCTTCATGCCTTGCTATTGTAGTTAATCCTGCACATGTAAAACATACTTTGATCTAGACAATTAATACTAAGCATTAATCATGTTGTCCGGCATGTTATTGGTCCCTCGATGCTTCGTTCGATTCTTCGGCGCATCGTCCTCTCTTGTGGCCTATTATCCAATCGGCCAGTTGACTCTGTAACTCTGATATCCTTTGCGCAATATCTACTCTTCTTGGCCCGATGCCCGAATCCATGGCCCGAAGCCTTCTGTCGATACGTTGACCGATCCACCGGTCCGACGTCTAATCTTCTGATATGTTTTCCCTCGGCATAACATGATTCTTCCTGTTTTAATTGTCTCATCCTGATCGAAGCATCCTGCGTCACTCAAAATATAGATTAAATCATAAACACTTATCAATTGGTTTCATTATTAAAATTCGATATTCAACAAACACAACCGGTCATCGGGAGTGGTAGTCAATCTTACGAGGGTTATTAAGTATGAATAGAGGATCATCCGCTCTCGGTATCATGAGAAGAATATCCCATATATTCTTTCTCAGACAAATCCTTGGCCAGTGTCATTCAAATTAAGAGAGAAAGAGTTCTCTAGGAGAATCCGATAAGAGCGAGACTTGAGTAGAAAACGTATGGGCCTGACAGCACTATACCTAGTATACAGTCTCTGAGGTATTAAATGGATGAAGGATTCTAGATGTATAATAACTGAGGATAGATAGATCTAATGGATTGGATTCCCTATATCATTTGAGGACTATGACGCAATGACCTAGTATATCTACAATCGATGAGTCAAGTGAATTATTATGGAGATAATAATTCACTAAACCAGAAGGAATTCTAACAGGTATGACTCATAGCCAGCTTGATATTAGGCTTACAGGATCACACCTATATGGTAGGTGTTGTGATGAGTAGAGGTTCGATTATGAGATATTCATTGGAGCCCCCTATCTTATTGGATATCCAATAAGTTCCTGAATTATTGGATCCTATGGATGAGATCCAATAAGAGCCAATTAGAAATTATTGGGTAGACACCCACTAATCTAATAGGTATGGGTAGTTGGATGGAGATCCAGTACCCAATATGACAGGATCCATTAGGGTTATATTGATAGAGGGCCTCTATAAATAGGAGGAACCAAAGGGCCATGGGCTATGTTCTTTTGGCGGCTGTTGGGAAATCATTGGGGGCGACATCATATGCGCAGCGGAAGAACAAGAAAACAAAATCCCCGATTCCCAAAAAGATGTTCGTCGTCGTGCGAAGATTGGTGCGCAAAAATCCGCAAAACACAAAACTGCGTATAGAGATTGTGTTACCTAGGGAGATCGTATATCCCTGTTTCCTTGCAGATCCTTAGGAGAGGGTGAAGGAGGTCAAGCGTCCTCCTCTCTAGCGGTGATCCACACAGCAGGGTTGCGACGACGCTCCTCAAAACTCCAGGCCTACTCTGAGGTGGAGAGGGAGAGGAGAATAGGAAGGGCAAGCAAAGACTCTAGCCTATGAGGCTGTGAATCCCTCCTATTTATAGAGATCCCGTGTCAAAACCCTAATGGGTCCTTTCCCTAGTGGGTATTGGATCTGCATCCAATAAGACAAGGGCTCCGTCGGATATCTCATATCCGAACCTCTACTCATCGCAATGCCTACCATATGTGTGTGACCCTCTAGGCCCAATATCGAGCTGGCCGTGAGTCATACCTGTCAGAACTCCTTCTAACTAAGTGAATTATTATCTCTGTAATAATTCACTCGACTCATCGACTACGGAAGTACTAGGCCACTACGCCGTAGTCCCCAGACGATACAGGGGAATCCAATCCATTGGACCTGTCTGTCCTCAGTTACCATGTACCTATAGTCCCTCATCCATTTAATATCCCAGAGACCGTATATCGAGCATGGTGCTGTCAGACCCATACGGTTTCTACTCGAGTCTCGCTCTAATCGGATTCTCCCGGAGAACTCTTTCTCTCTCAACCCGAATGACCCTGGCCAGGGATTTGTCTGAGCAAGAACACATGGGATATTCCTCTCATGATACCGAGAGTGGATGATCCTCTATCGACACTCAATAGCCCTCGTAAGGTCGACTACCACTCCCAATGACCAGCTGTACTAGATCTGGGAATAGCCAAACCTATAAGTCTGGTATCAAAGAGTGGAGCACTTATACAGGACATCCTTGGTGTCTCAAGTCTAAGAACCAGATACACCACTAGGACTACGGAATTGTTGTCTGACAATAAGGCATCATCAACCATCCAGCATTCCGTAAGCGGATCAATCAGTGAACTCATTCTCCAATGAGCACCTGTACTGTATCCCTAGTGTCCCTACACGAGCAGCTATGAGACCAGCTGCATCCATCATATGGACGGGTATACAGCACACCAGTCTATCCGGTTATCACGATGTCCCTCTCGAGTAACCTATGACCGGGATTATTTAGGATATGTGTTTAAAGGTGAATCGATCTCATTATCGTGATCTCATCACGATCCGATTCCCATTGCACAAATCCAAGGACATCACAATATATATGCATTTATGCAATAGTTATAAAGTGATATATGCCAAAATATAATAAGCAAAAAGATTCTGTATCAAGTCACACGTGCCATCACTCACGTGATTGGCTTGCTGGGCACTTATGACTAGCAATCTCCCACTTGACCTAAAGCCAATCACCTATGTGTCTGATCCCCATCAGACCCCTGTGACGCTCAAAGACAATCTGAGACAATGGCTTTGTTAGTGGATCTGCAATGTTATCTTCGGATGGAACTCTTTCCACTGCTACATCTCCTCGGGTCACGATCTCTCTGATAAGGTGGAACCTCCTCAGAACATGCTTAGATTTCTGATGAGACCTAGGTTCCTTCGCTTGAGCAATTGCCCCGTTGTTGTCGCAATATAGGGAAATCGGCTCCTCACTATCCGGCACGACTCCCAAATCTGTGATGAACTTCTTCAACCAGACTCCCTCCTTTGCTGCATCCGATGCAACAATGTACTTCGCCTCTGTGGTTGAGTCAGCAGTGGTATCTTGCTTGGAACTCTTCCAGCACACTGCTTCTCCATTCAAGGTGTACACATACCCTGAATTCGACTTGCTATCATCGACATCAGACTAAAAACTTGAGTCAATGTAGCCTTCAACCTTAAGGCTATTACCTCCATATACTAGTAAAAGATCCTTAGTCCTTCTCAAGTACTTAAGGATACACTTTACTGCTTTCCAGTGCTCCAAGCCTGGATCCGCCTGATACCTGCTCGTGACACTCAGAGCATGCGCTATATCAGGCCTAGTACATAGCATGGCATACATGATAGACCCTATTGCTGAGGCATAAGGTATCATATCCATGTTCGCCCTTTCTTCTGGAGTCTTAGGGGACATACTCGTAGAAAGCGATATCCCATGTCTCATCGGTATGAGACCTCTTTTGGAATTTTCCATGCCAAACCTTTTGACAATAGTTTCTATGTACCTGGACTGGGACAAGCCAAGCATCCTTTTGGATCTATCTCTATAGATTCTAATCCCCAAGATATAAGATGCTTCTCCTAAGTCCTTCATGGAGAAGTGTCTAGATAACCAAGCCTTTACTGTGGATAGCATTCCTATGTCATTCCCAATGATGAGGATGTCATCCACATATAACACCAAAAAGCTAATAGCGCTCCCACTTACCTTTCTGTATACACAAGGCTCATCTTCGTTCTTAACGAAGTCATAAGATCTGATTGCCTCATCAAATCTTATGTTCCAACTTCGGGAAGCTTGCTTTAGTCCATAAATGGATCTAAGCAACCTACACACCTTATCTGGGCAGTTCTTGGACACGAATCCCTCAGGTTGCATCATATACACCTCCTCCTCCAGGTTCCCGTTGAGGAATGCGGTTTTCACATCCATCTACCAGATCTCATAATCATAGTGTGCTGCAATAGCCAATAGAATTCTGATGGATTTTAGCATTGCTACGGGTGAGAAAGTTTCGTCGCAGTCAACACCTTGCCTTTGACGATACCCCTTAGCCACTAGCCTTGCTTTATAGGTCTCTACCTTTCCATCTACTCCGATCTTTTTCTTAAAGATCCACTTGCAACCGATGGGTACAATACCTTCGGGTGCATCAACTAGGTTCCAAACCTTATTGGAGTACATAGAATCCATCTCAGAATTCATGACTTCTTTCCACTTCCCGGAGTCTATACTCATAATAGCCTCCTCGTAGGTCTGAGGATCAATATCCTCTACATCCTCTGCTCTAATATGTCCCACATATCTCTCAGGAGGATGGGATACTCTATCAGACCTGCGTAAAGTTGAAACTTGTGTATTAGATACCTGAACAGACTCGGGCTGTAGAGTGGTGCTTAAGCTTGGTTCTCCAACCTCGCTCAATTCTATCATTCTCCCACTGTCTCCGTCAAGAATGTGTTCCTTCTCAAGGAACACTGCTCTCTTAGCTACAAAGACCTTTTGGTCCTCGAGATGATAAAAGTAATACCCACAAGTTTCCTTAGGGTATCCCACAAATTTACATCGCCCTGTCCTTGATTCTAACTTATCGGGGTTGTGTCTTTTAACATGGGCAGAGCAGCCCCAAATCTTAACTACTTTAAGATCAGGCTTCTTCCCTTTCCATATCTCATATGGTGTAGACACCACCGACTTAGTTGGAACTCTGTTCAGAAGGTAAGCTGCGGTTTCTAGGGCATATCCCCAGAATGAGATGGGTAGGTCAGTGAAACTCATCATGGACCGTACCATATCTAATAATGTACGATTTCTCCTTTCAGAGACACCATTGAGCTGAGGTGTATAAGGAGGTGTCCATTGGGATAATATCCCATGGTCCTTGAGGAAGTGAGTAAACTCTGTACTTAAGTACTCACCTCCTCGATCTGATCGAAGAGTTTTGATACTCTTTCCAGTCTGGTTCTCCACCTCATTCTTATACTCTCTGAATTTCTCAAAGGCCTCGGACTTGTACTTCATTAAGTACACATATCCATATCTTGAGAAATCATCAGTAAATGTAATGAAGTAGGAGTAACCTCCAATGGCATGAGTTGACATGGGTCCACATACATCACTATGTATGAGTTCCAACAACTCAGTGGCTCTCTCTCCAGTTCCACTAAATGGAGAGTTGGTCAGTTTTCCACGAATGCAAGGCTCACAAGTTGCATATGACACATAGTCGAATGGATCTAGATATCCATCATTTAGCAACTTTTGAATCCTTCTTTCATGGATGTGACCTAGTCTACAATGCCACAGGTATGCACTGTTCAACTCATCTCGTTTCCTCTTAGACACATTTACATTCATGATATGTGGAGTAGTGTCTAACATAAATAAACCATTATGCAATGTTCCTTTCGTGATGATCTTATCATCTAATAATATTGAACAACCATTGTTCTCAAAAACAAATTTATATCCACTAACTGTTAAACATGAAATGGAGATAATGTTTTTGATAATAGAAGGAACAAAATAACATGCATCTAATGCAATAAAAGCTCCACTAGGCAGATGTAGGGCGACCTCGCCAACAGCTAATACAGCAACTTTTGCTCTATTACCCATCTTGAGGTCCATCTCGCCTCTCTCTAGTCTCCTAGGCCTTGCCAGAACCTGCAACGAATTACATATATGATAAGCACTACCGGTATCTAATACCCATGTGTTATCATAAGAGTCTGACAAATGGAGACTGATCATGAATGTACCTGAAGCTTCATCAAGCTTTTGTTTCGCCCTTTCTGCAAGGTACTCTTTGCAGTTTCTCTTCCAGTGCCCATCTTTACCACAGTGGAAGCACTGGCCTTTGTCCTTTGTTGGGTCTTTCTTAGCAACCTTTGCTTTACCTTGTTTGCCCTTGCCCTTTCCCTTCTTAAGGGACCTTTCTGCTTTCCTTTTCTTTCTGGTCTCACCAGTGTAGAGAACTGGCTTCTCTTTCTTAATAGTACTCTCTGCCTCCCTCAACATATTGAGGAGCTCTGGGAGAGTCACCTCAAGCTTGTTCATATTAAAGTTCATTATGAACTGTGAAAAGGAATCTGGTAGGGACTGAAGCACAATGTCCACACACAAGTTATCCTCTAGGACCATTCCTAGACCTGTGAGTTTCTCTATCCACTCAATCATCTTTAGGACATGGTTCTGAACCGGTGTCCCCTCAGTCATCCTAGCGCGGAAAAGGCTCTTGGATATCTCATATCGTTGAGTCCTTCCCTGTTCCTCAAACAATTTACGGACATGTAGGAGAATGGATCTGGCATCCATCTTTTCATGTTGTCTCTGTAACTCTGGAGTCATAGAGCCCAACATATAGCACTGAGCAAGAGTGGAGTCATCAATGTACTTCACGTAGCGAGCGATCTCATCCTCGCTTGCCCCTTCTTCGGGCGTAGGCATCACTGTATCAAGGACGTACACGATTTTCTCCGCTGTGAGAACAATTCTCAAGTTACGGAGCCAATCCGTATAATTTGGACCAGTGAGGCGGTTGACATCAAGTATGCCACGTAAGGGATTTGAAAGCGACATTTTCTGAAAATAAAGATGTAGCAAAAATGAATAACATGCAGATTTTGCAAGAAATAAACTATCAAGATATGGACTTCTATCTTAATATGCTCCCACTATTTTACTAACGAGTCACGCGACACCCTCAGCACGTGAAACGGAAGTCTCCGGTAGACTTCTAGTGGGGATCAGGATCCAATCAGCGTCTTAGTGTAACCTCGAGGGACTCGACCAATCACACTAAGCCTAAAAGGTAGACAACTCTTGCCGATCACAACTCCTTGTGATTCCCGTCCTATTCGGCCTCCGAATCACCATGGCCTCGAGGGACTCGACCAACCATGATGCTCGGTTAAGTCAACACCTTCGTTACAAGATGAGTCTGATTTGATGATATACCCTCGAGGGACTCGACCAAGCATATCATGCCCTCAGGTCACCGGTGACATCTCTATGTCGTAAGCAAGATAGCGAATCGCGATATAGGTGAGTCTCGAGGGACTCGACCAACTCAACCTACACCGGGATTCGGTTCCTACTCATAACGATGGAAGGCCACGTGGGTCAATCTAATTGCCTCACGTTTACCGACTTAATATTATCGAGAGATGTTTCTATGATTTGGTCTCCTAATATGACATGTCACACATATACATATTTAATATATATCTACATCGCATGCAAATATATATACATATCTAGTATGTGTATAAGCAATCACACCAGATGATCATGGACCACAACCTAATATGATTAGGCCCGAGCCAGTAGGCCTAATCACTCACATTAAGATCTATGTGTGCAACGGTGCATCTCCATGCCTTGTGATCGTCCATCTCGTCCTCGTCGGTTCCGTCGACATCTTGATGCATCTCCATGCATCACGATCGTCCGTCTCGTGGGTCCCGCTATGGCTTCCACGCTCCCGCTGCGCCTCCTCATGTGATTACAACTTAATCATAGGCACGCAGGCCCGACAATAAACGAGAAATATAATGGAGGTTCGCAGACCTCAATAATAATAATCACAAGTACACACATCACACGGTCCATGATCATCCGTCCACTCATCACATGTATAAATAATCATCATCATGTAGGACTACTAGATAATAATAAAAATAATAATCAACTAAACCTTTTAATTAATTAATATTTTCTGAAATCAGGGATATATAGGGAATTTCTCAATTCCTAAGGGTATTTTCGTAATTTGGACAAAAGACAGAAACTGGAATTTCTCAAATTCCGAGGGGCAAAACTGTCTTTTGCGCAGAAAACCCTAATACCCTTTCCCCTTTTCGCTGCTGCCGCCGCCGCCACCCTGCCGGCGGCGGCCTGTGCGGCGGGGCGAGGGCGCTGCCCTCGCCTGCAGGCGGCACGCCCGCTGGCGGCGATGCCGCTGCGGGTGGGCGCCCTCTTCGGGCGCCGCTGCCTCCGCAGGCGGTGCTGTCCCGCCGGGCGGCCGCCCCTGTGGGGGGGGTTTCGCCCGCGGGAGCAGCGGCGGCAGGCGTCGCGCGTCGCTGTCCTGCGGCGGCAGGCGTCGCGCGTCGCTGCCCTGCGGCGGCAGGCGTCGCGCGTCGCTGCCCTACGGCGGCAGGCGCCGCTTCCTTTCGGCGGTAGGCGCCGCTGCCCTGCGGCGCCTCTGCCCGTGGGTTGCCAGCCCCGCCGGCAGCAAGCCTGCTGCAAGCAGGCCGCCGGCCGGCTGCTGCAGGCACAGCGCTTGCGCATGCGCCGGCGCTGTGCTGCCTGGCTGCGGCTGCGGCTGCCACTGCAGGTGGCTGCAGGCATGCAGATCGAGGGCAGCAACTGTTGTTGCCCTTCCTTGCTTTTGCGTCAACGATTTTGACGTCAAAATTCTTCCTAAACACAATACACGCAGTTCAAAACCAATCATTCGCACGAACAACCTGGCTCTGATACCACTGTTGGGAAATCATTGGGGGCGACATCATATGCGCAGCGGAAGAACAAGAAAACAAAATCCCCGATTCCCAAAAAGATGTTCGTCGTCGTGCGAAGATTGGTGCGCAAAAATCCGCAAAACACAAAACTGCGTATAGAGATTGTGTTACCTAGGGAGATCGTATATCCCTGTTTCCTTGCAGATCCTTAGGAGAGGGTGAAGGAGGTCAAGCGTCCTCCTCTCTAGCGGTGATCCACACAGCAGGGTTGCGACGACGCTCCTCAAAACTCCAGGCCTACTCTGAGGTGGAGAGGGAGAGGAGAATAGGAAGGGCAAGCAAAGACTCTAGCCTATGAGGCTGTGAATCCCTCCTATTTATAGAGATCCCGTGTCAAAACCCTAATGGGTCCTTTCCCTAGTGGGTATTGGATTTGCATCCAATAAGACAAGGGCTCCGTCGGATATCTCATATCCGAACCTCTACTCATCGCAATGCCTACCATATGTGTGTGACCCTCTAGGCCCAATATCGAGCTGGCCGTGAGTCATACCTGTCAGAACTCCTTCTAACTAAGTGAATTATTATCTCTGTAATAATTCACTCGACTCATCGACTACGGAAGTACTAGGCCACTACGCCGTAGTCCCCAGACGATACAGGGGAATCCAATCCATTGGACCTGTCTGTCCTCAGTTACCATGTACCTATAGTCCCTCATCCATCTAATATCCCAGAGACCGTATATCGAGCATGGTGCTGTCAGACCCATACGGTTTCTACTCGAGTCTCGCTCTAATCGGATTCTCCCGGAGAACTCTTTCTCTCTCAACCCGAATGACCCTGGCCAGGGATTTGTCTGAGCAAGAACACATGGGATATTCCTCTCATGATACCGAGAGTGGATGATCCTCTATCGACACTCAATAGCCCTCGTAAGGTCGACTACCACTCCCAATGACCAGTTGTACTAGATCTGGGAACAGCCAAACCTATAAGTCTGGTATCAAAGAGTGGAGCACTCATACAGGACATCCTTGGTGTCTCAAGTCTAAGAACCAGATACACCACTAGGACTACGGAATTGTTGTCTAACAATAAGGCATCATCAACCATCCAGCATTCCGTAAGCGGATCAATCAGTGAACTCATTCTCCAATGAGCACCTGTACTGTATCCCTAGTGTCCCTACACGAGCAGCTATGAGACCAGCTGCATCCATCATATGGACGGGTATACAGCACACCAGTCTATCCGGTTATCACGATGTCCCTCTCGAGTAACCTATGACCGGGATTATTTAGGATATGTGTTTAAAGGTGAATCGATCTCATTATCGTGATCTCATCACGATCCGATTCCCATTGCACAAATCCAAGGACATCACAATATATATGCATTTATGCAATAGTTATAAAGTGATATATGCCAAAATATAATAAGCAAAAAGATTCTGTATCAAGTCACACGTGCCATCACTCACGTGATTGGCTTGCTGGGCACTTATGACTAGCAGCGGCCACCTCTTATTCTCCTCTCTTCCTCTCTGCCTCAACCTGTAGTCTCTATTTGGGGCATATGGACAGCAAGAAGGGGTAGCCCCTTCTTGATTGTGTGATGCACGCTGCGAGGAGAATTGTGCAACAATTGAAGGAGCATCTTCGTAGTCCCTACCATGTGGATCACCACTAGAGAGGAGAATATTTGACCTCCTCCATTTTCTCCCATATATTTATAGGAATTTAAGGATATACAATCTCCCTTATACTTATAGTTTTTTAATTTTATGGATTTTTACGTGCCTTTGTAGAACGATAAAACCTTATTTTCTATGAAAAATTCTAGGATTTTGTTTTCTATTCTTTTGTCGCACATGTGATGTCACCCCAAATTTTCTTATAGTGGTATCAAAGCTAGATTACTCATGTAAAATATTGGCTTTTAAACTATGTGTGTACATGTGATGTATATATCTGTGATGTGTGATGTGTGATGTGGATGGATGATCATAGACCTTATGATGTGTGTGTACATGTGATGTGATTATTATTATTATTGAGGCCTGTGAGCCTCCAATTATTTCTCGTTTATTGTTGGGCATACATGCCTGTGATTAAGTTATAATTACATGAGGAGGCACAGCAGGGGCATGGAGGCGATAGCAGGATCCACGAGGCCGAGACGGACGATCGTGACCCATGGATCTAGATGCACCGTGATGCCGACGGAACTGACGAGGATGAGATGGACGATTATATGACATGGAGATGCATCAATGCACACATAGGTCGTGATATGATTGATTGGACCCACTAGCTCGGGCCTAATCATATTAGACTATGGTTTATAATCATCTGGTATGACTGTTCATGTGATGTGTGGTTGCTTATACACATACTAGATATGTATATATTTGCATGCGATATAGATATATATTAAATATGTATGTGTGTGACACATCATAGGAGACCGAATCAAAAATCTCCTGACTCAATAATATTAAGTCGGTAAACATAAGATAATTAGATTGACCCATGTAGCCTTCCATCGTTATAGAAAAAAAATCAATTTCCGATGTAGGTTGAGTTGGTCGAGTCCCTTGAGACTCATCTATATTGCGATTCGATATTTACCTATGGCATAGAGATGTCACCGGTGACCTGAGGATGTGGTATGCTTAGTCGAGTCCCTCGAGGGCATATCATCGAATCAGACTCATTATGTAATAATGGTGATGACTTAACCAAACATCATAGTAGGTCATGTCCCTTAAGGCTATGGTGGTTCAAAGGTCGAACAGGATGGGAATCACAAGGTGTTATGATTGGCAAAAGTTTCCTACCTTTTCGGGCTTAGCATAATTGGATGAGTCCCTCGAGGTTACATTGAGACGCTGATTGGATCCCGATCCCCACTAGAGATCCGCTGAAGATCTTCGATTCACATACCAGAGGGAGTTGTGTGTTTTACGAAAAATAGTCAGAGTAGATGAAGATAAAAGATTATATTTTAGTTATTTACTTTTTGTAAAGTCTGCATGTTATTTTGCTACATGTTTATTTTCAGAACATGTTGCTTTCGAATCTCTTACGTAACATACTTGATGTCAACCACCTCACTGGTCTAAATTACATGAATTTGCTATACAACTTGATAATCATTCTCACGATAGAGAAAATCGTGTATGTCCTTGATATAGTGTTGCCTATGCCCGAGGAAGGGGCAAGCGAGGATGAGATTGCTCACTACATAAATTACATAGATGACTCTACTCTTGCTTAGTGTTACATGTTGGGCTCTATGACTCCTGCATTACAGAGACAATATAAAAAAATGGATGCCAGATCCATTCACCTACATGTCTATAAATTATTTGAGGAATAGGGAAGGACTCAACAATATGAGATATCCAAGAGTCTCTTCTGTGCTAGGATAACTGAGGGGACATTGGTTTAGAACCATATCATAAAGATAATTGAGTGGATAGAGAAACTTACAGGTCCAGGAATGGTCCTAGAGGATAACCTATGTGTGGATCTTATGCTTCAATCCCTACTAGATTCTTTTTTTCAGTTCATAATGAATTTTAATATGAACAAGCTTGAGGTGACTCTTCTTAAGCTCCTCAATATATTAAAGGAGGTAGAGAGTACTATCAAGAAAGAGAAGACAGTTCTTTATATTAGTGAGACTAGAAAAAAAAAGAAGGTAGAAAAGTCCTTTAAGAAGGGCAAGAGCAAGGGCAGACCAGGTAAAGCAAAGGTTGCTAACAATAACCCGTTGAAGGACAAAGGCTAGTATTTCTACTATGACAAATATGAGCACTAAAAGAGGAACTACAAATAGTACCTTGTAGAGAAGACAAAACAGAAGCTTGGAGAAGCTTCAAGAACATTCATGATCAATCTCTATTTGTCATATCTTTATGATAACATATTAGATTCCGACAGTGCTTATCACATTTGTAATTTGTTGCAGGTTCTAGCAAGACCTAAGAGATTGGTGAGAGGTGAGATAGACCTCAAGATGGGCAATGGAGCAAAAATTGCTATAATGGCTGTTAGCGAGGTCACCCTACATCTACTTGGTGGAGCTATTATTGCATTGGATGCATGCTGTTTTGTTCCTTCTATTATCAAAAATATTATTTTTATTTCATGTTTGACAGTTAGTGGATATAAATTAGTTTTTGAGAATAATAGTTGTTCAATATTATTAAATGACAAGATCATCATGAGAGGAACATTACATAATGGTTTGTTTATACTAGACACTTCTTCACATATCGTGAATGTAAGTGTGTCTAAGAGGAAACGAGATGAGGTGAATAGTGCATACCTATGACATTATAGGTTAGGTCATATCCATGAGAGAAAGATTCAAAATTTACTAAAGGAATGATATCTAGATCTATTCGACTATGAGTCATATGCAACTTGTGAGTCTTGCCTTCATGGAAAATTGACTAACTCTCTATTTAGTGGAATTGAAGAGAGAGATACTTAGTTGTTGGAACTCATACATAGTGATGTATGTGGTCCCATGTCAACTCATGACATAGGTGATTGCTCCTACTTCATTACTTTCACTAACGATTTCTTTAGGTATGAACATGTGTACTTGAACATCCAGAAGAGAGCCTTGAACATGAAGAAGAAGATGCAGAAGAAGAGCCACAACCAACCGAAGTTACGGTACATGCACTAACTGGCTACTCAATCCCGCAAACGATGAAAGTTGGAGGCCTTCTCAAACAACAACCGATCATTATTCTCATCGACACGAGCAGTACTAATAACTTTCTAAATAGTAAGGTTGCTATTCGGATGGCCTTACCTATAAAAAATTACAGCAGGTTTGACGTTATGGTCGCCGACGGATAGATTTTGAAGTATGATCGTAGGAGCCCACGAGTGCAATTGTTGCTACAGGACCAAGAGATAATTGTATATTTCTTCCTCAGCCCTCTTGATGATCATGAGGCCATGCTTAGAATTAAATGGTTGATGACATTAGGTGATATTTCTTGGAATTTTATACAACTAATTATGAAATTTTACAATAAGAAGAAACAGGTGATACTGCACGGGAAACGTGGGGGCGACGTAACAATGATTTGCACATAACAAATGGAAAAGGTTTTGCATAAAGCATGCAGCGGCTTTTTGGTACAACTTGAGCAACAAACTAAGGGAGAGCCAATAGAATTTGAAGATCCAAACCTACTTCCTTTGCTTGCTGAATTTTCAGATATATTTGACGAACCATACAACCTACCTCTTACCGTTGGCATGATCATTATATAACGATTCTTTCAAGCAAACCTCTAGCAAACACTCAGCTATATCAGTATCTATATCTCTAGAAGGATGAAATAGAAAGGATTGTAAAAGAGATGCTCAAAACAGGAGTTATTCGACCAAGTTGCAGCCTCTACTCTTCACCAGTACTACTTGTACACAAGAAGGATGGAACATGACACATATGCATTGATTACCGAGCTCTCAATGGCATAACCATCAAGGATAAATACCCTATTCCAGTAGTAGATGAATTACTAGATGAAAGGGAGCATAAATCTTCACAAAACTAGACCTTCGATCCGGGTATCATCAAATACCCTATTCGACTAAGTTGCTAGTCATGGGCGTCCTACAAGCCAATCACGTGAGTAATGGCACGTGTGACTTGACACGTAGTCTTTTTATTTGCTATCATTTGATATTTTATCATTTTATATTATTTATTGATTTAACATATCGTGATGTCTATGGATTTGTGCAATAGGAATCCGATCGTGATGAGATCACGATAGTGAGACCGATTCACCTTTAAACACATACCCTAAATAATCCCGGTCATAGGTTACTCAAGAAGGACATCGAGATAACTGGACAAACTAGTGTACTATATACCCGTCCATATGATAGATGTAGTTGGTCTCATAACTGCTCGTGTGGGAACACTAGGGATACAGTACATGTGCTCATTGGAGAATGAGTTCATTAATTGATCCGCTTACGGAATGCTACATGGTTGATGATGCCTTATTGTCAAACAACGATTTCGTAGTCCCAATGGTGTATCTGATCCTTAGACTTGAGATACCAAAGATGTCATATATGAGTACTACATTCTTTGATACCGAACTTATAGGTTTGGAGGTTCCAGATCTAGTACAGCTACTCATTGGGAGTGATAGCCAACCTTATGAGGACTATTGAGTATCGATAAAGGATCATCCACTCTTGGTGTCATGAGAGGAATATCTCATGTGTTCTTACTCAGATAAATCCCTGGCTAGGGTCATTCGAATTGAGAGAGAAAGAGTTCTCCGGGAGAATCTGATTAGAGCAAGACTCGAGTAGAAACTATATTGGGACTATTGAGTATCGACAGAGGATCATCCACTCTTGGTGTCATGAGAGGAATATCTCATGTGTTCTTACTCAGATAAATCCCTGGCCAGGGTCATTCGAATTGAGAGAGAAAGAGTTCTCCGGGAGAATCTGATTAGAGCAAGACTCGAGTAGAAACTATATGGGTCTGACAGCACCATGTCCGGTATACGGTCTTTGAGATATTAGATGGATGAGGGACTATAGACACATAGTAATTGAGGACAGATAGGTCAAATGGATTGGATTCCCCTGTATTGTCTAGGGACTACGGCGTAGTGGCCTAGTATATCCACAGTCGATGAGTCGAGTGAATTATTATAGAGATAATAATTCATTGAGTCAAAAGAAGTTCTGATAGGTATTACTCACGGCCAGCTCGATATTGGGCCTAGAGGGTCACATACATATGGTAGGCGTTGCGATGAGTAGAGGTTCAGATATGGGATATCAATCAGAGCCTCTATCTTATTGGATATCCAATAAGCTACTGAATTATTGGATCCTATGGATGAGATCCAATAAAAGTCAATAAGAGATTATTGGATAGAGATCAACTAATATAAGAGGCTTGAGTAGTTGAATGGAGATCCAATACCCAATAAGGCTGAATCCATTATGGTTATGTTGATAGAGAACCTCTATAAATAAGAGGGAACTAATGGCTCATAGGCTAGAGCTTCTTGGTTGCCTCTCCTATTCTCCTCCCCTTCTCCTTCTCAGAGTAGGCCTGGAGTTTTGAGGAGCATCGTTGTAGCCCTATTGTGTGGATCACTACTAGAGAGAATGACACTTGACCTCCTTTACCCTCTCCAAGAGATCTGCAGGAATTCGGGGATATACGATCTCCCTAAGTAACACAATCTATCTTATACGTAGTTTTAAGTTTTACAGATTTTGTGCACTAATCTTCACATAACGACAAACACATCTTTGGAAATTGGAGATTTTGTTTTTAATATTCTTCCTTTATGCATGTGATGTCGCCCCCAAGATTTGCCAACATAGGTCAGCAAAACTTATCATGGATCGTATCATGTCTAACAGTGTACGATTCATCCTTTCAGATACACCATTAAGCTGAGGTGTATAAGGAGGTGTCCATTGGGATAGAATCTCATAGTCCTTGAGGAATTGGGTAAACTCTATACTAAAGTACTCACCTCCTTGATCTGATCGAAGAGTCTTGATACTCTTTCCAATTTGGTTCTCCACTTCATTCTTATACTCTCTGAATTTCTCAAAGGCCTTGAACTTGTACTTCATTAAGTACATATGTCCATTGAGAAATCATCAGTAAAGGTAATGAAGTAGGAGTAACCACCAATTGGCATGAGTTGACATAGATCCACATACATCACTATGTATGAGTTCCAACAGCTTAGTGACTCTCTCTCCAATTCCACTAAATGGAGAGTTAATCAGTTTTCCATGAAGGCAAGACTTGCAAGTTGCATATGACTCATAGTCGAATGGATTTAGATATTCATGCTTTAGCAACTTTTGAATCCTTCCTTCATGGATGTGACCTAGCCTAAAATGTCACAAGTATGCATTGTTTACCTCATCTTATTTCCTCTTAGACACACCTACATCCATGAAATGTGGAGTAGTGTCTAGCATAAACAAACCATTATGCAATATTCCTCTTGCCAATCTCCTCGGTTTTGCCAGAATCTACAATAAATTGTAGATGTAATAAGTAATACCGGTATCCAATACCAATATACTATCACAAAAATCTGACAATTGGAGATGAATCATGAATGTACTTGAAGCTTCTCTAAGCTTCTATTTCACCCTCTCTACAATATACTTTTTGCAGTTCCTCTTTCAGTGCCCATCTTTATCGTAGTAGAAGCACTAGCCTTTGTCCTTTCCCAAGTCTTTCTTAGCAATCTTTGCTTTCCCAATCTGCCCTTGCCCTTCTTAAGGGACATTTATGTTTTCCTTTTCTTTCTGGTCTCACTAGTATAGAGAAATTGGCTTCTCTTTCTTGATAATGCTCTCTGCCTCCCTCAACATATTGAGGAGCTCTGGGAGAGCCATCTCAAGCTTATTCATATTAAAATTTATTATGAATTGTGAAAAGGAATCTAGTAGGGACTGAAGCAAAAGATCCACACACAGGTTATCCTCTACGACTATTCCTAGACCTGTGAGTTTCTCTAACCACTCAATCATCTTTAGGGCATGGTTCTAAACCGGTGTCCCCTCCCTCATCCTAGCGTGGAAGAGGCTCTTGGATATCTCATATCATTGAGTCCTTCCATGTTCCTCAAATAGTTTGCAGACATATAGGATAATGGATCTAGCATCCATCTTTTCATGCTATCTTTGTAACTTAGGAGACATGGAGCCCAAGATGTAACACTAAGTAAGAGTGGAGTCATCAAAGTACTTCACCTAGCAAGCAATTTCATCCTCGCTTGCCCCTTCCTCGGGCATAGGCATCACTGTATTAAGGACGTACGTAATTTTCTCCACCGTGAGAACAATTCTCAAGTCGTGAAGCCAATCCGTATAATTCGGACCAGTGAGACGGTTGATATCAAGTATGCCATGTAAGGGATTTAAAAACGATATTTTTTCTAAAAATAAAGATGCAGTAAAAATAAATAACATGTAGATTTTACAAAAATAAACAATTAAGATATGGACTTCTATCTTAATTTACTCCCACTATTTTACTAGTGAGTCACATGACACCCTCAACACGTGAAATGGAAGTCTCCGGCAGACTTCTAGTGGGGATCGGGATCCAATCAGCGTCTTAATGTAACCTCGAGGGACTCGACCAATCACACTAAACCTAAAAGATAGGCAACTATTGTCGATCACAAGTCCTTGTGATTCCCATCCTGTTCGGCTTCCGAATCACCATGGTTTCGAGGGACTCGACCAACCATGATGTTTGGTTAAGTCAACACCATCGTTACAAGATGAGTCTAATTCGATGATATGCCCTCGAGGGACTCGACTAAGCAAACCATGTCCTCAGGTCACCGGTGACATCTCTATATCGTAGGCAAGATAGCGAATCGTGATATAGGTGAGCCTCGAGGGACTCGATCAACTCAACCTACATCGAGAATCGATCCTTACCTATAACAATGGAAGGTCACGTGGGTCAATCTAATTGCCTCACGTTTATCAACTTAATATTATCGAGAGAGGAAATTTTTGATTTGGTCTCTTAATATGACATGTCACACACATATATATTTAATATATATCTACATCACATGCAAATATATATACATATCTAGTAGGTATATAAGCAATCACACATCACATGAGCAATCATACTAGATGATCATGGACCACAACCTAATGTGATCAGGCCCAAGCTAATAGACCTAATCACTCATATCAAGATCTATATGTGCAATAGTACATCTTCATGTCCTATGATCATCTATCTCGTCCTCGTTGGTTCTGTCAGCATCTCAACGCATCTTCATGCATCGCGATCATCCGTCTAGGTCTTGTGGGTCCCGTTATCGCTTCGACGCTCCCGTTACGCCTCCTCATGTTATTATAACTTAATCATGGGCACACAGGTCGAATAATAAACGAGAAATAAAATGAAGGCTCGCAGACCCCAATAATTATAATCACAAGTACACATATCATCACACGATCTATGATCATCCGTCCACATATCATACATCACATGTATACATCATCATCATGTAGGACTACTAGATAATAATAAAAATAATAATCAATTAAATTTTTTAATTAATTAATATTTTTTAAAATCAGGAACAATGTAAGAAATTTTTTGAATGGTGAAGGTATTTTCATAATTTGGACAAAGAATAGAATTTGAAATTTCTAAAATTCTGATGGATAAAAGTATCTTTTGTCTGAAAAAACCTAAACCCTCCTTCTCCCTGCTTGCTGCGAGGGGCACGGGAGTAAGCAGTGAGTTAAAAGGAAAGGAAGCAAGCCCTGCTTACGCTTATGTCTTGCGGTGCATTAGCGGCTCTTAGAGTGTTTTAGAGACAATATAGAAAAGAAAAGGCTACCTTACCTCATCAATTCAACAAGCCTAAGTGCTGACGTTTCGGTGTTGGGTGGAGCACTTTAGCGTAAGTGAGAAAGTGCTTGTGCTGACGTTTCGGTGTTAGGTTCCCCGGACTCTTTAGCGTTAGTGAGAAATTCCTTGCTTATTGCTTTGTTTTCTTACTTTATTACTTTATTGGTTGGTGCACTCTCCTCTTTAGAGTCAGGAGAGGAAGAAGCAACGGAAGAATTGTTAGTGAAGCTGCGGGAACAAGACAAGTTAGCGAGTTTTGTTGCGGGAAGGAAATCCAGAAAGACAAAAGGTGCTGAAAGCCTAAAGTCAGAAAGGAATGGAATATTAAGTGCTCTGAAGCGCGGGAGTAACAGAAGGCATTGTTTAGTGAGTTGAAGTTAAGGAGTTCTTACTCTATCTGCTGACTCACCTTTGACTGATGACCATAATGCTCCTTACTCTAATCAAACAAGGTGGTTTCATTGAATCTGAATTCCAGTTCTTTACCGAACAAGCCTTATTGCCTTTATTTCTTCCACGCGGTATCTTATAGTGGTAGTCTCTTTTGGTGCTTGTGCTTGAGAAGACCATAATCTCCGTTCTTTGAACAGCATTGATTACTTAACTCTCGACTCTGAGGCTTCAGCACCCCTAAAAGTAACCTCACCCCGAACTACAATAATCAAATACATGTTTGATCGTTCCGCTATAATTATTATTGTCGTTGCTTTTTCCATTGTTTCTTGAATAGAGTTGCTTCCTATAGAATATAATTAAGTAACCTAATACTGCATCGCTGACTTTGAATCTTATTGTTCCCTTGTGTGTTATCACTTCTTACTTGTTGAAGTGTCTTCTTGATTGACAGCTTTCTTTACCGATAATGGCGCATCATTTACGGAGTTGAGACATAAAAGAGTTCACCCCTTCTACAACCACACTTGAACGGAACTCACTTGGAAAAGGCTTTCTAATGTTAGCAACCCGAAACAGTGAGGATAGGCCCCCCGGAAAGTAATCTCACACTGAACGAGCGTAGGTAGTATAATCCAGTTTGTTAGAGAGTTCCGAGCGCACCTTACCTTTCGAAATCAATATATGATTACCCTAGTCCCCTTGCTTTAAGAGAAGAATAGAGGAACCCAATCGCTATTGCTTGTTATGTTACTTGTTTCAAACTAGTAGAACTATACTGACGTACACTGCTGAAGTACACCGCGCTTATTCCTTTAATTGGAATCCATCTTGAAACCAGGAAGAGGAGTCAATCGTAGTTCGGCTTTAAGGTACAAGCAAGGGAAGTCCACAGCAGAGCCAGAGGATAAAGGATTCCAAAAACAGGGTCAAGATGTTAGGCGTCACTGTCTACGAACAGCCAATAGAGATCTTCAATGAGAAATGACCTATGTTGCCCCCTGAAAACAGGACTTATGGATAGCATTCCTGAGTCTAAAATTCGAGTTTGGACCCAGTATAGAAAGATTCTTAGGCTTGTGTTTAAGGCTCTAACTCTTTGTGTATCATCTCTTTGTGTGCCAGTTAAGTAAGGAAAGGAAGATGAATCGATTCATAGTGGAATTGAGGAATGAAATCTAGTGTGCATTGGTTAGTATAGAAAGAAGGAACCTAACCTCACTGAACAAGCAATCTGATCTTCTGGAGCTTTATTTGGAAATAAGCTGCTAACTACGCTTTTGCTTTTGGGCATGCCGGGCAACAAGTTAGTGAGTTACTACAGTCAGGTTACCCTATTACATAAGAGGTGCATTAATACTCTTTCTTTACAGTTGTACTAACGTGAGTTCGCCCGCGAAAGCCTTAGTTCTCTTAAAGCTTCAAGTCAGCAGTAAACAGAACACCCTTATAATACTGTTGCGCTTATGGGAGCTCGATAATCAATTCAGTATGGACGGACGGACCGAATATCATGTTGAAAAAATACGACAAAGAAGAGGATAAAAATACTATGAAAACAAATAACAAACACAAGATCAAGAATACTGTAGGAAAGATATTTAACGTGTATAAACACTTTCCTAAAAACGATATTTGTACCCTCTTCTCAATAAGATTGTTATGGGTTTGATGTAAATAGTTTTAGTGGATATGACAAACCTTTAGAAGATCTGTATTGAGCAAACAATAAAGAATCTTCACATAGGAATTAGAGAATTCAATCACTTGAAGAATAAAGAAGAAGAATATGAAAAAGATGTCTTCATAATTTACCCTCAAATATCTATTTATAGATATTTTCTCAAAAGATACTACCTTTGAAAAATAACTACCAATATAACTATAAAGGAAAACATCTTTTTTAAATAAATCTTTTGAAAAGAATTTTTTTTTTTTTAATTTGAACAATTTATAACAATCCCCCACTTGTTCAAATTTAAAATTTTCTCCAAGTGATTAAATAGTATTTATGAATAAAGTAATATATCTTTCGATTTGAATATTACCTTAGTGTAAGCATCACAAAGTGAAGTCAAAATCTCAAATAGTATAAAAGCTTTGAATTTGTTATTCCTAATGACAACACCGGTGATACCACACACATAAATACAATATCCTTGTATTCCTCATAAAATCTTACTTGGCCCTAATATGGCCTTGGGCTCATCCAAGTTCATGAACTTTTATGAGAGAAAACTCTAACTCTGAATCGAAGCGGCACCACTTCTAAGTTCATATAGGTGAAGTTCTTTTAGTATCTTTGTCACTCTTTGAGATACTTGTGCTAACTTGACTGAACTTCATTAAGAGTATAATTAACACAACCCTCATTTGATGACAACCAGCACTTTAACATATTTAGATAGGACTCGTAAAATATTTCAAAGTACTGAACCACTTCACATGTCAATGACTTGTTTTTACCCTTTGAACTCTTCATTACTCATTTCATAATGTTGAGTAGGGTTGCTATCATTGGTGGATCTTTTATTCAAAGAGTTTTAGCCCCATCAATTTTGATGTTGATCTTACAACTTCTCTTATAAGAGGTTTGGTGAATGGATCTTCCACTTGTAAAACAAGAGGAATTGTTTTTGTCTTTTGTACACGAGTGATTCTCCTTAATTTATGAGATTGCTCTCCTACCTCTTGTGAACTTGATTGATATCCAATCAAAGGAATATTAGGTTGCTCACCAACCTTTTGAGATGTCTCCACTAGTGACTCTTCACTAATTGGAGGATGAACATTATTACTTGAAGTCAATAAATGTTCAAAGAACTCCATATCTCGAGATTCTATTATGATATTAGACTCTAAATTAAAAAATCTATATGCTTTGCTATTTGAGGCATAGCCTATAAATACACATTTGATTCCTCTATGTCCCAATTTTGTCCTTTGAGGATCATTATTCTTATAATATGCAAGACACCCCATACTTTAAAATAACCAATATTATGTTATCTTCCTTTCCATAACTCATATAGAGAGATCTTATATTTTTTTAAGGGAATTCTATTTAAGATATGACATGCAGCCAATAAAGCTTCTCCCCACAAATTATAAGATAATTTAGCATGCAACAACATAGCATTAATCATCTCTAGATAAGTTCTATTTTTTCTTTCTGCTAATCCATTATGCTTGGGTGTTCATTATGCCATGTTGTTCACAAAACAAGTTAAATTCATTAGGAAAGTATTCTCCTCCTCTATCACTTCTTAAAGATTTAATTTTCTTCCCAATTGATTTTCAACTTCTGTTTTATATACCTTAAAAGCATTAAAAGCATTATTTTTATGTTTCAATAAGTACACATATGTGAATCTAGACATATCATCTATAAAAGTAAAGTAATGAAATATCTATTACCTCCTCTCGTTAATATGTCATTTAATTCACATATATAAAAATGTATTAAGTCTAACAAATTAGTATATCTTTCAACACTTTTGAATGGTTTCTTCATCATCTTTGATTTAACATAAATTTCACATTTATTAAGATCATCAAAATGATAATTTATTAAACCATACTTAACCATTCTTCTAATTGTGCTAGTTCTAATATGTGTTAAATCTATCATGTCATAATGAATAAGAATCAACAATATAAATAGAAGCAACATCTTTATTAAATTTAGAATCATTGTCAACAATAGATAATTTGACCATTTGAATCTCTTGCCCTTTTGTGACTTCTTTCTAAGTCTTGAAGAGTACCATATGGACGGTAGCATAAGTATCATACCACTAATTAGAAACCTTACCAAATATGGCATTCACTTCACTAACCATAGCGATTATATTATCATCTCCCTCAACGGAGTTGACTTTCGATTTCTGGCTCTTTTTAAATCTGCAATCCCCAGCAAAATGACCAGGTTTTCTATAAACAAAATAGCCTCCACTCTTTGGCTTCTTAAATTTTCTTTGATCCCTTTTGAGGCCAAAATGATTTTTCTTGTTTTGTTTGCCTTTGTTGGAATTCTTAGGCTGATTCACAACATTTGCTTTTATATTGCCAAAAGAGTTCTCACTCTTTTTTCTCATCCTCGATTCCTCCTCGATTCGAATATATTTTTGAATTTGCTCCAAAGTGATATCCTTAGAGTCATGCAAAATCTTCTTCCTATACCCTTTCCAAGATGAAGGCAACTTGGCTATTATAGCCCCTACTTGAAAAGGTTCAGGAAGTTCGATTTTTTCAGCCTTCAATTGATTAACAATGACTTGCAACTCATGCACTTATGTCAAGATTGGCTTGTCATCCATAAACTTATAATCAAAATATTTAGAAATCAAAAATTTCTTTGTATCTTCCTCCTCGGCATGATACTTGAATTCCAAAGCATTCCAAATTGCTTTTGCAGATGGTTCCACCATATAATGATCATAAAGTCGATCCGAAAGAGCATTGAGAATGTGTCCTCTACACATGACTCCATCTTCGATTCTCTTCTTTTGTTCGGCCTTGACTTCATCAGTGTCATCGTCGGTTGGATCAGGAATTGGTTGAAGATTTGGATCAAGCACATAGAAGATCTTCAACGTAGTCAACATGAATTTCATCTTGTCTTACCAACGGGTAAAATTCGTTACATCAAAATGATCCAAACGAACAAAATCTTGATTCAATAATTTGATGATATTTGTGGCCTCCATAGTGAATTTATATAAACTCACAAATATCGTTTTTAGATTGTTGAAAAAATACGACAAAGAAGAGGATAAAAACACTATGGAAACAAATAACAAACACAAGATCAAGAATACTTTAGGAAAGATATTTAGGCTTGAAACGTGTATAAATACTTTTTTAAAAACGATATTTGCACCCTCTTCTCAATAAGATTGCTATGGGTTTGATGTAAATAGTTTTAGTGGATATGACAAGCCTTCAGAAGATATGTATTAAGCAAACAATAAAAAATCTTCAAAGAGAAATTAGAAAATATCTAATTCAATCACTTAAAGAGTAAAGAGGAAGAATATTAAAAAAGATGTCTTAATAATTTATCTTCAAATATCTATTTATAGATATTTTCTCAAAAGACATCATCTTTGAAAAATAACTACCAATATAACTGTAAAAGAAAATACCTTTTCAAATAAATTTTTTGAAAAGAAATTCTTTTTTTCTTTTTAATTTAAACAATTTATAACAGATCAACTGTCTTCACTGCGCTAACGAAGTTCTCTTTGGAATGTTTGACTGTAGCATTAGGAGTTAGAGCAAGCGTTAGTGAGATTTGTGCGCTAGTTCATAAATAAATGAAGTAACAGAACAATAAGTTGTTATAAGTAAATAAGTAATGCTCTATTTTATTAATCAATTATATCATGTGCTTCTTATCTCAATGAAAGGTAGCTTCAAACTCGCCCTACTGCGTTGTTACTGCAGGAGAAGTCTCGTATCCAAGTGGAACCGTTGAAAGAAATGGTTGTCTCTGCCTTAGTATAGGCTGCCTCTACTCTCATCTTTGCGCTATTCCTAGGCGCTACTCTCTTCCATTCTGTAGTTGGGGGTGGTGCTACACTGAACTCCAATCTCAAGTAATAATTGAACTTCACGGCAATACCTCCGCTTCTCTATATATAGGATTCCAGTCAAGCACCCGAAGATCAATCAATTGAACTGCTTGGATTGGACCACGTTCAATTGACCACTTGACTTGGACTGAGAACATCTCTTACTGATCCCAAAGACTGGACTGACTCTTAAAGCGACCTATACCATTTAAACTACCTATACCTTGGGTGACAAACGACTTCTATAACAGAACAGGTGCACCTACATTCCACAAGTGCTTTCGCAAGAACAAGTGAGAAGTCAAGTTACCAACAAAAGAGGTCTGTCTTAATTAGTTCATCGAGCTAACAAACTCAAGCATAAGATCTGATGGCAGTACAGGATTCTTACCCAAACCCTGTTGCAAATGTAAATACGGAGCTTTCTTTTCGAACAGATACACATCATTTACAGCGGCTTCTGATCTCTCTCTTTCGTCGAAAGGAGCAGAATCAAGATCTTCTACAGAATCAAGTACTAGTCCAGTGCTGGCGACTTCACGTTAGGACCTCTCACCATTGCTTATTATTATTAGACATATTTTCCATTATTGGAGTTGGTTAAGCCAAGCATGCAAAGTCAAAGGGAGAAGAACCTGCAGCAATAGGTAATGAGCCAACAGTAGATCGAGAAGTAAGGAAATGAAGCTGTTAGATTAGAAACCAAATTAGAAGCGAGGGTCGTTAAGTTACAGGAGATAAGAGATCTCATGTAAAAAAAAAATAAGTATGAAGGTCCTCTCCTAAACTCGAAAACGAGAAATGGTGTAAAGGTTATTGATCTTCATATATTTGAAGTAAGATTGGTAATAAAAGTTAGTGGGCTCGAGCAAATAGGAATCGAGAGAGGGCATGGGTTGAAAAGACCAAACCACTATAAATCAATTTATATTCTTTCTCTTGCGTATGATTTTTTTATCTTGCTTACTTATTTTCATTTACCTTACTTGAAACTTTTATTCACGTTCAACACTTGATTAATCATATTTTTGAAACATGTTATTTTATCAATCAGGTTTTTAAATCAATTAAAATTACTATAGTACTAATTCATCACCTCTAGAGTCATTAAGATCATAATAATTGATATTAATACAAAATTCTTTCAATTGAATTTACACCCAAGAAAGATCTAATAACTTTTTCAAGTATCCTCATATGTTTGATGAGATGGATGACACCTATTAAAAAACTAGAATGAGGATTTTATTATTTTTTATGAATTATGATTTATTGAATATCATTAAGGTTGATTTTGAAAAAAAAAATTAAACTGATAAATGAATATAATAATTTAAAAAAAATATTTTTTTAAATATTAAAACTATGAATGTTTTATTTTGTACTATGTATAAAAATGAATTGAACCGAGTTTCTACTTGTAACATTATATATGATATATGACATACACTTGAAGTTATTTAGAAAGGCATAAGTAGAATAAAAAAATCTAAGATTAATATTTTGATTCATTATTATAAATTATTTAAAATGAATCCATTTTTATTGACATATATATCTACTTTACAAATATTGTAAATAGATTAAAAACACTTGACAAATGTTACACTAACATTGAACTAATGAATAAGATTTAAAGTCGCTTGCAAAGAATTGAGAACTAAAGGTGATTACAATCTAAAAAGCCAACAATTTGAGCAATCTTCCTCTTGAAATACTTATAGAATCACTAATAACTTATACGATGATTTACGAGACACATAAAGATGAAAAAAATTTATCCAAAAAAAAAAGAACATTGCCTCGAGGGCTATAAAGAAAAACTCAAATCAAAATAGTTCAAAGACTAAAAAGTATACCTTCTCATAAGGAAATTCAAAAGTTCATGAAGAAAAATAAGTTAACTTAAACAAGAAATGAGACGGACAAAAATCGATTTAAAAAAAGATATAATGACATATTAATAATATAAAAAAAGAGATATTTCAAAAGTAAATATCCTCAGTTGAGAAGGAAGATCACATTCATAAAGAAGACCAGACATTCAAAGTAATATTGGATAAATTAAGTGGATCGAAGATGAAAGAACAAACCACCAAAAAAGAAGTGACAAATTATTCCCTCGTAGCTTTTGACGATGAGGTAACAAAGTCTCCCGAAATCTATTTATCACATCATGAGCTAGTTGAGAACTTAAAAAAGATTAATAAAAAATACAATTCATTGAAAAAGGATCATACTTTACTAATGAATTTGATATACTAAAAAATACTCAGGGCAAATATATTTTTTACATTAAATATGAAAATTTAGAATCATCTCATCTTGAACTTAAGAAGTTATTTCAAAAATCAATAGATTTGCATATTTTTAAAAATATAAAAAAGATTTATTTATTATTAATAAAATTTAAAAATTACTTGAAAGATTCAATAGCATGCAAATCTTCATGTGCGACTAAGTCTTTAAACAATTCATCTGGTACCGACCTATAAAAAAAAAATACTATGTGAGGTTCTGATGTGATCCCGGTTACTAAAATAGTATTTGACTTTGATTATTATTGTTTGATAGATTTCTTTTATAATTGATTTAACTAGAAAAAATATTTGAGAGAGAATGTTTCTTGGATATTTGATATTGAGTAAATATAAATATGGTTGGATTATTGATTGAAGACTCCAATCTCTTTGTGCTGACTAGGTGCCATGAAGGTAAATATTTTGCCAATCAAACACTAAAAAGGAGATTCAATCAAAAACCTTATAATTAATAGACAAAGTTTTTATCAATTAAATTAATTGATACCTTAAAAAATTTATAAGATGAGGCATAAAGTTCTTAACTTTTGTTATTTTTTATTTGAAAAAGTTACTGCAATCCAAAAGTGGTTGGATTTTATAGTCCCATCGATCATGTATGATGTCAACGAAACTCCCACGAGTGCTCGTGCTCTTCAGCAGCACTAAAGTAACGCGAAGGTGAGTAAATGGCATCGTAACATTAGCAACAGCTCATCGTAGTACGACAAAGGCTACTGAAGCCTTCATGTGCGTTCGCCATAACGTGGCAAACTGTGAAGCCAACTTGATTCCATGACACCCACAAGCACCAAACAGTGACAGTATATATAACACATCCTGTTACCCACCCTACACAAAATTTGCTTCGCTTGATGATGGCTTTTCTCCTCACGGTTCTTCATTTATATATAACCTGAGAGGAAAGCTATCCATCAAAATGATTACAGGGCTGTTGCTTGCTTCACTTCTCTGCTACTTGCAGTTGCTTGGCTTAGGGAGAGGTGTGTCTGAGGCACTATTGATAGTGTATTGATTTATGATGCGAATCTCTTCAAGTAAGCCATCATACCCAGGCCAGCCACGACTGCAGCTCCTGCTGCAACCATGTTGTATGCTGCTGCCCATGCATCTATGTTTGCCAACTCCATTCTTCCTGATCCCCTACCCTTCTTCCCACACCCATTGGCAGAGTAATCCAAGTGTAACCTCAATCCCTGCACCAAAACAGAAATCACCATATGTTCAGCTGGCTTTTAACCAAAAGCAGAAGTCACAATGGTAACAATAGAGAGTCATTAATCATGTATCAGAAGAATGAGTTGTAAGAAGGAAATCTTGGGTAGCCATGCCTTCCAGCCAACAAGTCTTGCATGGTCCACGGCTGCAACCAGGTCACTGTCGGATGCTAAAATGACTTTGTCACCATCCTCATCTTCGTACTGCAAATTTCCATGTTATTTTAAATGAAATCAGGTTAAGGAAGCGTGCATTTTTGGGGGGCAAAAAAAAGAAAGAAGTATATGTTTTTTGCACTGTAATGAACATTCTGGGAATACCAGGATATGTGGCAGATGATTCCTGTCGATGTCATCGCCCACCCTTTGAAGGATGGAAGTGATAAGGTATGTCAAACTCCGCGTTTCTGAAATGTATACTCCAAGCATTACCAATCTTCAAGGCAAAAACTTCAAGTCGATCCATAGTCAAGTGAGTAGCTAACGTACCACAATGGAATCTATGCATCCTGCCCTGTTTATCCTCAAGCTTGAAAGAGAACATGTCAGGTAAGTTTGAAGAAGGGTACGCAGAGGCCACAACGTCTGTCACCTCAGATGTCATCTTCATAGATCCTTCACTATTCCACAATCAGAGTTGGTGATTGAGATGTCATGGTGTATTTAAGCAGTTCGCGTGAAGTGCGATAGCATTTCCCAAGGGGGAAAATTACAGCAGGTTACCTCCGTGTCTCATCATCTTCCTCCGAAGGCCCTGTGGCCATTGCAGAATCCCAGAACTTTTGCATCAAAGAAATTGCGGCCTCATTTCCAACGGCAGCACTGCTTTCAAACTTGTTAACAGTAAACAAAGACATTAATTAAAGAAAACAAAGGGCAAAACAGTATTTTTTAAATATTTCAGCTTGTCTAGAATTGAATTTTGTTATTATAGTGGTTGATGGTTGATTATAGAATAAACTAAACACTGCCACTGAACTGTTAGATCATCTGACAAATGGTAGTTATGGTAAGAACATATGGTTGATATGAAAAATTGAACCCATATACATATGTACATATATGTACATTTCTATATATGTGCATGTATATATATATATATATATATATATATATGTGTGTGTGTGTGTGTATATATATATGTATACATATATGCATATGTATATATGTATATATATATACATGTATATATATATATGTATATGTATGTATATATGCATATATATATATATGTATGTATATATATATATGTATATATGTATATATGTGTGTATATATATATGTATATGTATATATATATATATGTATATGTATATATATATATATATATGTATATATGTATATATACTCCATATATACATATATATATATATAGGACGGACTATTCAGCTCGTGTACTCTGGCTAGAAACTAACATTCACGTGCACCTAATAGAATGATATATGATTTGCAATCTATCGAAATTCACCTATATGTCGAGTGAGTCAATCAATGAAAGAAACAAACTGTCAGAGGAATGTCCTATGTAAAATTATACATATTAACTTACTGTGGCCAATGCAGCATGTGTGATATTAAGTACATCAATCACTGAGACAATGATACCATCTGCAATGAACAAAAAGATGTAAGAGACAGCAAAAAGGATTATTCTATATTTCAAAAGCATCTTTCTCCTTTTTGGGGTAGGAAGAAGATTAAATAGCTTACTTCTGTCTGTTAGAGGAAGATGCAAAAATTTTCCAGCTCGCATAGTGTGAAGAGCATCAAGGATCGAGGTATCAATGCTTCGACATTCGGGATTCGGTGTCATAACCTAAATATGAGAATCATACGTGTCAGGAATAAAAGCACTGGAAACATGACCACCATACTTCCAGACACAAATATGTTATTAGGAGAATCCCATCTACACTGTTCAGGCTAATATATAATATCCTACAAGCTTTAAATGAAACACAAACTTCTATTGCTAGCATATAGGCCAATGATCACAATGCAACATAGTGTGTTACAGTTAGTATGCAGATGAAATTGTGTACCTGTGATGCGAACCCAGGATTTCTTTCCCACAGACCCACCTTATGAGCAGAAAATTTAATATAATACTATACCTGAAGATATAATTGCTGGTTACTGGTGGTGACACAAGACAATTCCCTAGTTGCTGAAAACCCTCTTCATTATGGCAGGACTGCCATTTTCCATACATGGTATACTCATCCTTGGTTTGACATGGGCAATGATTTTCTTTCTTTTTTTCCTTTTGAGGAAAGTCTAGAATATAATATTCAGAAATAAAAGAAAGAGTGGCTACAGTTGACGATCTGGTGGCACATTGAAATTCCTAACTTATCCCCAAAACTTAATGATATTTTAAATCATCAATACATGTAAGTTCTCTTTTTTGGGTGATACAGTCCCCACTCTCTCTCTCTATAAAAAAAGACACAAATCTGTAAAAATGAGAATTAAATTAGTTTCACATATACATTGGAAATTTCTTTATCAGATGGCTGTGCAGTGGTCTATCGTCTACTGTTAGTATACAGAATTATTTAAACCATATTCTTATCCCTTGTTTAGGCAAAGATATGCAAAAGCTATTATTTCATTACAATCATGAAATAAGAGTATAGAGCTATAACCTTATTCTTATCCCAAGCATTTCTAACTTGATCAAAGTAGTTATGCCTGCTAATGAATTGCATACTCGGATTATTAAACATTTGATCTCATTTGTTTATCATGTTCTACGTTATTAAGATTATTAATATATAGACATCTTGGAAATCACAGAGATGACAAGAGAAATACAGGACTAATCCAACAAGCTTATATAAAATCATTGTAAGATGGAAAACTCCACATCAAAGTACTGAACACATACCTTTTCTACAGCAGTTGTATCTGGTGAAAGATTCTTTGCAGCCACACGCATCAAAATATCTCTTGAACTGATTCAGAAGAACAGTAGGAAAACAAACTCTCAGCAGAATTAATAGTTAAGATGACGTTCTTCAAGGAAAGTGACCTTAGATTTAGAATTGAAGGGCATACGTAAGTATTCCAATTGGCTTATTTCCGATGGTAATTATTGCCGAACCCATTTGAAATTCAACCATTCTCTTGGTAGCAGACAAAACTGACTCAGTTGGTGAGACTGTAACAACCCTGATAGATTAACATCACTATAAGAAATATACTCTTCATAGGACACTACTAAATAAAAATATCTCTATAATCTTAAAAATCACCTATAGTATATGCATTGTCATTTATGTGGCTAATTACAGAAGAAGATATTACCTACTTTGAGTTCCTTGGATAATTGTTGACAATGATGGCTGAAATACCTGCTCTCGAAGAGCTTCAATGAACGTACTAGGCCCTGGGCAGGAGTAAAATCAGTAAAAAATTTCTGTGAGCAGGTATTTAAGAAGTTGAGGGATAAATAAAAAACTAACACAATAAACAATCTGACAATTGCATCCATCAACTAATCAGCTGTTTGTATTCTGCTAACACAGACCAGATATAGATGTTCCCCAGTTTTTCTCGACCCCTTCAACAGCAGCTTGAATAGCTTTCCCCTTCTCAGCTGCCCTCTCTAGTCGTGCAATGGCATCATATAGACATTTTGTGATGTCAAGCAAAGCAATAACTTCACCATTCTCCACAACAGGCAAATGTCTAAATTTCCCTGAAAATAGAAGCAGAAAAGAAATAAAATATTTAGCTTGATGTAGCAAGGAAATATCAGACGGTTTTAGGTCAATCGAACCAAGGACCATCTTCTGCAATGCTTCCTCTGCAAGAGTGTCGGAAAGAACAAAAATGGGATTTCTTGTCATCACTTTCGAAACTGGCGTATCCTGAAGCGTCAATTCACAAGCAACAACTCTTGTTGCTATATCCTTCAATTAACAGAATATGTAATCATCACTCAACCTATAAGAAACGACTTAGTTTCCAGTATGTAATAAATGAAAACATAGTGTATCAACCTTGTCCGTCAGGATTCCGCAGAGCAAAGCATTTGAGTCAGTCAGCAGCGCAGCATCAACCCTACGAGCAGCCATCCTTCGGCAAGCCTCCAGCACTGTTGTACTGTCGGGCATTGTCAATGCTTTTGACAGTCGTAGCCTCTTGACAGTTCTCTCACCAGTTAAAGTCCTGCTCCAAAGGAATAAACAGGCCAACAAGAGTAATCATAGGGATGTATTACACTGATAGATAAAATAGTTAACGTGGTCAACATCATCAGTAAAAGTCCTCAATTACTCCACACGCATCAATAGAAGTTCTGATTTATGAATAATAACCGCAAAAGAACATATAAGCATCAATCTATTACTGCATCTAGAGTGTGCAATCATAGGGGTGTATAGATAATTGTCAACAAAGAAGTATTCAATGAGCAAATACATGAACTGAAAGAAGGCTTTGGTACATAGTCTACCTTCATTGAGCTGGGAACATTTGGATTGAACGGACAGAGAAATGCTTTGAACATATAAATCGGTCTAATAATGTGGCAAGCAGGGAGAACTACTGACATGATTAACCTCATGTCACCAATTTTAAGATAGGTTTTACTATTCTAATATCCTACATAACCCCATTTATGCCATTTACAATAAAAAATATGAATATATTGAGGCACTCCATCTTTCTCTTGCCAAAGAAAAAGAAATTAATTCATATAACCTGTTTTATGCAGAAATTGGTCAATAAAGAGCTGAACAATCAAGGTCATACAATAACCCCCAACTGCGACGATGATGAAGATCAAACATTAATCCTACCTCTTCCCGCAAGCATTTAGGATTTAAATCGAAATCGCCCAATAAAATGTTTTCCAACAATCATCTCCTTCAAGACTTTGATACAATTCAAATCAAAATGCCATCAGGACCGTATTGCATTTATTAAGCAGTAGAAGCATATGATCAAAAGAACGAAATGTTTAATCGACCAACAACACATGCTCTTGACCTATCATCAGAACGATTTGACATAATTGAAACAAACACAACAATAATATTCGTTTCGCGAAAGAGAAAAGTTGTACTACGTAGGGAAGAAACCGCTTAAAGTAAGACAATCAAGGGCAGAAGCGCACAAAGAACGCGAGAGGGGCGTCTTCCGACCGCTGTCGGAACTCCCCATCTCCGGCTGCTTCTTCCTCGCAGGTGAGCCGCTGAACGACGAGCACCTCCTCGAATGGGCTTGGCCGTCCATCCCCAGTTGGCCCGATTGCAGATCGGAAGTACCAATCTCCTGCAATCGCCGGCAAGAGGGGGAAGGGGAGCGCTTAGGAGTTCCGGGACTCGGGTAGAACAAGGGGAACCGGAAGGTGAACTGTTACGGTTTCTTTTCTATTTCGCGCCTCTTTTATCCCGTTTCAAACGGAACGGTAAGGCCTCCGCGACCGCTAATTAATATTCTCAAAATAAAGACAAATAAAAAATGTAAAAAGAATAGTGATTTGTCATGAGATGTATTACCCAAATTATTTAAACCACTGACCACCCATCCTTTGATCGGTGGGTCCACATGCGTGGATGTGGATGATAAATAAGGGTGGATTTCGTCTGTGTTTCTTACTGCGTGGCCGAGATAGGAAAGGGCATCTTCGCGTACCTGCCAAATGGAAGGTCGGTGAAGAAGCTGTGAGGCGTCGAACAGCAGCCAGCCATCTGTATCAAACCCTGTAAACCTGGATCAGATGACACCCTGGTCCGAATCAAACGGGAGCGGGAATTGATACCAAATTAGGAATAATTAGTTATACCAAATCAATTGAATGAAATGGCTTCGTTTGGTCTAATTAAGATAGAAAGATTGGGATAATATGAAAACTTGTTAATATGCTGATGACCGATAGAGATAAAAAATAATAATAAGAAATAGTTGGTGACGGCGTGAACTTTATATAATATTTAAATAGAGAATCTTATTCGGGACTGCAGTAGGTGAAGATCTGGGTGTCCGAGGAAGGAATCCCACAGTGTTGGTTGCCACGGTGGTCGGTCAAAGAAGCCTCGTCAGTTGGAGCCGTCCATTCCCCATTCCCCACGACGAGAATTTTTAAAAAGACGCTTGCTAAAGGCACTTCTTTGGAGTACCCACCTTTTGTACCTATTTTAGAATCGAGGATATTGCTGGACCCACAACTCACACCTCTCTACGTCTCATGGCACACGGTAAGGGCGTAATATTCTGCTTCTCATGACTTGGCGACCTCTGCGGTCTCCTCTCCTCTTTATAAACGCTGTTATAGGATGCTTGCATAGTAGACGAGATGGCGGACTGGGGGCCGGTGGTGGTGGCGGTGCTGCTGTTCGTGCTGTTGTCGCCGGGGCTGCTGTTCCAGCTGCCGGGAAAGGGGAGGGTAGTGGAGTTCGTCAACATGCAGACGAGCGGCATCTCCATCCTCGTCCACGCCGTCCTCTTCTTCGCCCTCCTCACCATCTTCCTCATCGTCGTCGGAGTCCACATCTACACCGGCTGACACACTACTTCTGCTACAACCGCCTGCCTTCTTCCTGTCTTCCTTGTTGCATATCTCCCCTGATGGACGCTTAAGCATTACAATTAAGTTTCCGCCAGCGGCAGTTCCTATGTCCTTTTCTCTACTGTTGTTGTTGCTGTTATTCGTTTGGTATATGTCATTTCTGTTTGTGAAAATGTTATTGCCGTTTATTTTGGGATATATTAAAGATGACGATGTCCATGAAGGCATACTATGATTCATGAATACAAGTGGTTTCGTTGTCTCTCTGGTTCTTGGTTTCCATACTCGTCATTTCCTTTGCTAGTGACAACCACGCAGACGAATCTGATGGGGGGAGAGAGAGAGAGAGAGAGAGAGAGAGAGAGAGAGAGAGAGACCAATGTAGCCCACGAGGCGATATAAAAATTGTTTTTCCCACAGGCAATGAAGGAAGAAGGGAGACTCGTCGTTGACTCGAACGAGATAGTCAACTGTTGGTAGACGCATCAGAGACCATGGGGAAGGGGAGGAATTCGATCGTTACCAACTGACATGAAATCAAGACCGACACGGTCTCTATATACAGGTTAGGACGGAGGGGCGAGTTAAATCTTTGATCAGTATGATCAGTCGTTGATTAAGAGAATTTGGCGGAAAGACGCGATGAAAAATGTCAGTATCTTAATCCCTTTAGCTTTGAGATTTGAATCCCTGGGTGATGATATGAAATAGTGTCTAGAGTTAATCATCGTATGCCTTGCGGTTTTGTTCATATGTCACTATGCATGTAGATTTTATCGACAGGGGGCTGACCTAATGGATGGTCATTCTGACCGAGCTAAGGTATTCATTTACATGTCCAATAATCTACCATTGTTCTGTTATGCTTGTTCGTCCGAAGTGATGACAGTTAATCATTTGCTCGTTATTAATCCCTTTTGTTTCTATGTAGATTCTAGGAGAAATAATTCCATGATATGATTCTTTCCTTGTTACGTTCCCTTTTTAACTCTCTAGGTATACTAACTGTTTCTAAAATATAACTTAATAATTCAGCAATTAAACTTCCTGATAGACCACTTTGGTTGTATATCAGATGATAGCCCGGTACCAGCTTGATTGTATATATAATATATCTATATATTATTGATACGCATAATTGAGTCAAGGCGACTTGGTACATAAAGTTCATCACGTCTTGAGAAACCTATCTTCAAAGGGAATGAGTTCGTGTCTTGAGAATCATATCTTCTAGGGGAAAGAGTTTGTGTCTTGAGAATGAAATCTCCAAGGGGATTGGTTCATCACCCTTGAAAACATTATCTCCAACGGGGATGAAGGAGATTTGCCCACGTCAAGAGTGACATATGCAAAACTAATTCAGGTGAACTATACCTGAAAGGATCTTATCTAGATAATGGTGAGAGAAATTATGTTGAAATAAGAAATACTTCATCTAATATTCTCTCTTCCACCTCACGCAGACATGGTTGATTCTTCACCGGAGATCTTTATAGCAGCAGTTCATGAAAAAGGTTTTGCTACCTGAGAGCAATAAGCAGAATGTTTGCCCACTCTCGATGCTCAAGACAGCATCTATATATGGCACACAGAAATGCCAGTTTTCTTCTATCATTCAAGCCATCTAGTTGCTCACGCTTGGCTCGGTGGTTGCTGCAGCAATTCCCATTTGATCTGGATGATAACCTGGATGAAGAAGAAAAGAAAGAAGAAACTAGATGTTGCCATTTGATATGATGATTCCATGGTTCACAGCAAACAATTCCAGTGAAGGACACTTCTATCTGCTGCCAAGAGAAATCACTTCGTTTCCACTGTAATGGAGGAAGAACACATGCACTGGCGGAGACAAAAGATTAGCAGATCGCAACAGGCCAATTGAAATGTAGCCTACAAAACATCAGATTGCATGATTGCAAGAAACCTACGTACTCTTCTCTTCAGGGATTTATTAGCTTCAAAGGGCATTTATTCCTGTCAATACACACGGACAGAGTTACTAAAGGAGATTCTAAGAACAGTTTTACAGTTTATATATATATATATATATATATATATATATATATATATACACACACACACACACACACACAAAAGAGGTTAGCGATCGTAAGTCAACTCTAGTTAAATTCTCATTTAAATTTATATCTTTTAAAAAAATCATTATGATGCTAAACATATTAGTAGTGGCGTTTTCTCAGGTATTCTATATTTTATATGTTTTTTAATTCAAATAAACTAATAATAGTTGTTGCACTGCTTACTAAACCGCGAAACAGTGCAGTTAATGGAACTCGATCGCTTCGGTATTCCCTTCAGAACATTGAAGTTTAGATTAGATAGACTTCGTCGAAATTCTAGCTCAGTTGGACAGACAGAGCCATCTCTTGCTTGAGATCGAGGAAGAAGTACTTTCCTCCTCTTCTTCCTCTCGGTGTTGCCCTACGACGTCGTGTTTCCCGTGTACCGTCGACCGTACGTGATAACACCTTCATGCCGTAGGTGTGGCTGCTCATCACCATCGATCGCCATTGCAGGTGCAGGAGAAGGCAAGAGTGGATGCTGAGCTTGAGAGGAGGATAGCCTTGTAGAGTTCTACAAAGGTCGACACTTTGAGCTCTCTATCCCTTCCTGTCACTTGTTTCTCTTCATATTAATGGCTTCTTTTTTGTTCCTGCTGCATGTAATACTTGAATGTGTGCGTAAAGAAAGGATACATACTACTTAGAAAGCTAGCTCTATCATGAATTGTTCCTTAATTCTACAATTTAGAGTGCAGAGAGAAACATTGGAAAGGTCGTCGCTCTTCATTTGAAATGGAACCAAAGAGAAGAAGATGGCAACACAGATCTACGCTTGGGTTATTCTCCTTACTTCAGCATGATGATTTTGGAGAGAATTTAGTTACTAGATTCTACAGGTATAATTTTGTCTCAAATCTTTTGCTGGATTTTAGATTTTATTTGTGTAAATTAAATAGAAAAAGGCAAATCCACACACACATGCATAGAGATTAGACAGGAAAAACAAATCATATATAAGCAATGCACCGAGCCCTAATTGACCCAATCGAAAGCCAAATCCATAGTAACCTGCCTAATTACCATCCCTATCGGGTTACTGTTTGTTACGATCCGATTGAATCCTTCGGCTTACCGTCGACCTGATCCGATGTCAGCCCGATCTGAAGCCAACCCGATCTAAAACATCTAATCACAAGAATTGTACTTGTTCGGACAGTACCGGACCGCTGGGCGTTAACATGAGAAACCAATAACGAATCCCCGTCGGTTCAATTTGGTAATTGGATCGGAAGCACAACAGATTTCTGACGAACCGGAAAAACGGGCCGGCTGAAGCCATAAAACTTATCGAATCTGCCCTAGTTCAGGAAGCCGAGACCAGCCCTAAGCCCTCTTCTCGTCGTCGGCGACGCCGCAGTCAGTTACATCGGCGGCCTCGAAACTCGACCAGGTGCCACTTGTTGCAGGAGTCGGCTCATCTTCTGCAGTGTGTTCCGAGAGTCTCTCCTCTAAAAGCGATTCCGTGTTCCTATCCCACCCGTGCTAGGCTGTGGCGCATCACCTGTGTCTTTGGGAAGGACGGTAAGAAGCTGCACTGCTAGTCCCAAGAGTCGTTCCTTAGTTGACACAATAATCGTCCTTTTTTTTGTCTGTAACTCAGTGCTGCTGTTTGTTTGTGGGTTGCATTGATGTCATTTGAAGACGTTAATCTACTTTTTCCTTTGGATAATTCTTGATTCTCTTTGTTGGCGTATAAAAGCTAAATAAATTCCATTTTTCACCGATACCGGATACATTTAGAGATTTTTCGAGGTGCTTTGAAGCTTATTGCACCTTTCACTACACAAAATCCTACTAAAAATTCTATCTTGGTCTGTATTCTTTGTAGCATTAGACAAAATATTGTGGGTTTTTTACAACTTATTGTTTGAATCTCAATCCCGGTTCCTCGTATAGATTCCAGCTTTGGAGAAAGCATTTTAGCTGATTAGCCGTTGATGCTTTCTGTCCGCCTCTTCCTTTCTTAACAATTTCTAAGAAAACCGCATCTCAAGTTTTCTCCTTTCTTTAACCATTCTTACAAGGTCGTATCCCTAATCATCTTTGCTTAGCAGATTAAGGATCAAAATGGATGGGGAAGAGCTTACTGCACAACAAACAGCCCTATATGATCGCCAAATTCGAGTCTGGGGGGTTGATGCTCAGAAAAGGTAGTTTGAGTCATTTCCTGTTTTCTTAAGTATTAATTATATGGTCTCTCTTTTGTTAATTTGATGTTTTTTACTCTTCTTGGTTTGATATCTTTTTTTTTTGTTTCAAAAAAGGTTAAGCAAGGCTCAGATACTCGTCAGTGGATTGAATGGCACATCGGTTGAGGTAATCCAGTTCTTTTGTGATTTTACTAAAATTTAGTCCTGACTTCGTAATTATCATTGAAAAGATTGTTGGATTATGTGTCCTCTTGTCACATGGATTTGTCATTGATGTGCCACAATATGGATGAATAGTTATGTTCTTTTATTCTAGTTCAATTGCCAACATTTATAGTCTGGGTTTCAGCTTGTTGCTTATTTTGTTTTCAGAAGCCTTGATCAATTATAGTCTAGTTAAGGCTTTCATGCAAATGCATGAACTCTAATCGGAAAATTAGTTTGCAGAATGCATGTACTCTGTACTGGTTGAATCATTTATAGTCCAGTTAAGGGTTTACTTCAAGCAAACACAAGAACTCTGAATGGAAAAGTTGGTTTGGAGAATGTGTGTACTCTGTACAGTTAAGTTTTGGATATATGATTCATAACTTTGTTGTGAAAATGGATTAAATGTAGAGCTCATTATGATAGCTAAATATAGATAATATTAGTTTCTCAAAGGAATGCTACCTGAGAAACTTCAAGTACTCTTGGATTTTGGATATGTTAATATGGGATTACAAGAAGAATGTTGGATAAGACAACACTTTTTTAAGGGGATTAGATTATAATACACATTGGAACATAGTTGTTTCTTGTCTTTTTAACATTTTTGAAATAAATGTAATTTTTCCAGTAATATATTGTTAATATTCACAGACCATGTGCTCAATTCTCTTAAATAATTTTTTTTACTCTGTTCAGTATATTTATTAATAGGCATGTATATCATAGGTTTTCAAAATAAAACTCACATAGGGGTTTGAAACTAATGTCCCACTGTAGTAACTAGATATGACATTAATTAAGTTAAAAAGTGTAGTACTAATGTGCCATACGAGCCAAGAGTAGTCGATTAGAGCAACAGCTGAAAGTTCTACTTTATCTGTGTGAGTTTTCCTATATGAAGGTACTTCTGCGGCTACATACTTGCTCTTACAGTTTCTATGAATATTCAATAATTTGTGATAGCTAGATTGCTGAAAGTAACTCGGTAGCTAGATTGTTGAATTCCATGTTAATCATCTGTCAAGACTTTTAAAATAGTTGTTATTGGAGGTCATGTTGGAAGCATCTATATTTACCACTCACACAAGTTCTTTTCTCTTTTGGTTAGTTCTGCAAGAATATTGTTCTAGCAGGAGTAGGGAGTTTGACACTGATGGATGATCGTTTAGTGACAGAGGATGCACTTCAAGCTAATTTCTTGATTCCACGGGATGAGACTGTATATAGTGGTAGATCCCTTTCTGAACTATGTTGTGAATCTTTAAGAGATTTCAACCCTATGGTCCGTGTTTTAGCAGAAAAAGGTGATTCCCATAATTCTTATCATTTCCAATTATGAATGCTTATTCTTTGGTGAAATCTCCAGCTTTTGCCAGATAAAACATATTGGTTGAGATGTGTGTTGGTTGTTGAGTTTGTAGCATGTCAGCAAAACTTTTTTTATATGCTTGCAACATTTTGATTTCACAGATATAGCTATTTCTGTGCTGTCATGATATAGAGTATGACAATTTCAGATGTTAATATATGTAAATTCAATAATATCATGTTTTGCAAAACAAAGTTTGATTTAAGGATATTTAGGATTGATCAATCAATACTATGATCTAACTTATCTTGCTTGTTATATATGAAGGTTCCATTTATCAGAATTTGGGTCCTTTGTGTTTATATCTGTGGAATGTTTGTGTCATCACTCAGTCAATATGGCAATGTAGGATCACATAAGTTTGAGATATGGCGATTATCCCAAAATAAGATTTAGAAAAATCAGTATATGGATTGTCTGTCCCAGACAAAAAGGCAATCCAGATCTCCTGTATAAAAATGAGGTTTTGGATTGGAGCATCAAGGTTCTGGTTAAATTTATTTTTAAAAAAAAAGTTGGCAAATTAGAAAGATATGAATTATATGTCATGTTATTCAAATAATTTAAACCATAAAAAGATTAAGAGATATAAAAAAAACTTAAGAAGTAAAAAGATCAACAAGAATACTGATTGGTCAAAAGATAGGAAAAGGAATTATTATAATATATGTATCTTGTAAATGCACCTGTTAAGACTTTAAGATGACCCTGACTTTAAGGTAATGTACCTAGCCTAATGCCCAAGTGGCAAAACCACGTACAAGGTAAACTGATTAATTATATCAGTAAAGGTTTGACTCACATTCTTTAGCAAGTTATTATATATGTATGCTTTGAAGGTGTCTTGGCACCTTGATAAATTTGCTCTATTGAGACCTGGGTGTCAAATTTTGAGCTATATGAAACTACTACTTTTCATGTAGGGATAAGTTGACATACATATTACCTTTCTTATGCCTGGTATGATGGAAATTCTGTGCACAGGGCTATCTTCCAATACATATTCCCATTTATGGAATCTTGCATGATTGAATTAGTGTCCATTTATTCTACAGGTGAACATCAGATAGGTCTCATTAGGTTCATGTACTGTTATAGTGGTCAATTATATTTCAATGGGATTTAATATCTGTGCATGTTAACATGAATAGTTAGGTCTGTGGAATTAAATTTTGCAGGTTTTTGATATGTAGGAAGCAGAATATTTTTCTAAAATATGATGCTTTTCTTGGTTGGAGTACAAAGAGATATTGGGCACAATGAACAGCTTTGGTTTATTAAACACATCTTGGCTATGATAGTATAATACAATACAAGACATTGTATTTAGATTATAATTCGTTTATACAAACATGTGCCCTCTAGACTGACATATGATTTATAATTCATACTGCATCATTATCTTTTTTTCTTTGAACTCTTTGTACAATTATAAGGAGTTTGGAATGTAATATCGTATCTGAACATTGTCTTCTACAGGTGATTTGGCACAATGTGAAATGGAGTTTCTTGACAAGTTTGATGTTGTAGTTGTTACTGGCTGTTCACTCAAAACTAAGGTACTGAATGACACTTGATATAAAGCCTATCTAATTGAGCTATGCTTATAGATATTTCCATTAAATTTAATTATTTGATATTCTAGATCTGATTCGTATTTCTGTAACTAATAATGTAGTAATTCTGTGTTTCACATGTGCTTTGTACTTGCATTCACCTATGTTGTCTTTGATCTGTTAATTCTTTGATTATTTCTTCCCCAGATAGAAATCAATGAGAAATGTCGTAAAAGAGCCAAGCGAATTGCATTTTATGCAATTGAATGCCGAGATTCCTGTGGTGAAATTTTTGTTGACCTGCAGAACTACACCTATGCACAGGTGCAGTTGTTGATATTAGCAATGTCATCAGTATCAATTATATTAAGCTGATTATGCATTGTGCTATTTTGGACAAATGATTGCAATCATAGTCTGCACAAGGCCTTCCTTTCCTTAAGTATCGTGTCTTGAAATATACTGCCATTTGTTTTTGGGTGTTTTATGTAGCTCATTAATTGGTCACAGTTATATGCTTTCCTTTTTTGATAGTCTTTTAATTTATGTTAAGAATTTCTTGTCATGTTGACAGTTATTAGTGGCTCATTTAGTACGATTGTATGTCTGGCCTGTTTTATATACACTTCTAATATGGGAGTTGATATGACTAATTTCTTTAGTTTGATAGGAATTCTTCCTTTATTTGTTGCATGCTTGTATGCTAGTCATTAATAGAACTCTGCTGTGGTATCACATTCTGATATGTTATGAAAGTTTATTTTCATTTTAGACAGACAGCTGGTTATTTGATATGATTTACTCTAGACAACAGACATCACAGAATTTCAGCAAAATGTTGTCCCTTTTTAATCTAATACTAGCTGGTTAAGAGTAGTGTCATGCAAGTAAATTCTGGTATACCTCGGTATGTACTGGCTATTATTTAACATCTGACCAAGTACCAGAATTGGAATGCATAGCTCAATACAGGTACATATATGTTTATCTGTATTTTTTATTATTTTATTCAGTGATATTGGGTGGTACAGGTTGGTATATATACTGCTATCCACCAATCTAATAGATTACTGAAACTTGTAATGAATTGGTATTTTAAATCCTTCGTGCTATCTTAAGCAATATATTTCAGAAAAGCAATCTATCTAACAACGAAAAAAGGCATACACAGTTTATGAGGCTCCCCCAATTGCGGAGTTTGGGGAGGATCAACGTACTCTGCCTTACCTTTAAATATTTAAAGAGACTTTATCTGTTACTTGAATCTTGGTCTCCTAGGTCGTAAAGGAGCAACCTTATTGATGTACCAAGGCCCACCCTCAGCTATCTAACAACTGCATGCATGATTTTTTAATGTTCCATTTACCTGAGAATATGAGTGTGAAGATTATGATTACCACTGAATTTCCACAATGTAATTAGTGTGTACTATGTTTACTGCTAGTTTAGCTGCCAAAAGGATCCATGTTTGGGTTTGTAAGTGACACAAAAGCAAGATTTCATGACTGCTAGGTTGTGCTGGATTCCAACCTGAAAACTAATGCAATTGAAATGTAGTTCTATAACACTGCATTTATTATCGTTGCCTAGAATCCTAGGCTACTTTTTAGCCACTGTATATGACCATGGATCTATTAAGTGTATTTTTCTGCACTTTTCTTTACCCTTCGTATCTACATGTGCAATAGACAGGGTGCAGGCAAATAAATAGGGGAAGATGGATAGTAAATGATAAACTGGGGAGAAGACACACCAAGTCCATCAATCAATTAAATTATAGATTTGTTGTATTAACTCAAGACCAATTTTAACTCGCTCCATGATCTGTGAGGCATAGATCTTGACTAGACCTACCTAGCTTGTGGGAGAGGCTTTCTTTTGAGTAGTTTGCAATTTTATAAAATTTCTTATGGGAATGCATCTAGAACTCCCCAAACTTGTATACTGTTGTTGAGTAGAAAACCTTAGCATCATTGTTTTATTCTAAAGGAAAACTAAACTAAACTTAGTGTAATGGACAAGTACACGACCGTTCGCATCACAGCGAACAAAAAAAATCAAGTTTCGAAGGCCAACCTTTGGTCCAAAAATTACATGATTTGGTTGTACGGGCATATGTCGCCAACCAATTAGCTACACTGATCCCCTTTCTAAAAACCCTCCCCAAAAACATGGGAGAATTTACATTCAACAAAACAAATAGTCAATCCTTAAATTTTCTTGACCAAAGTCAATATGCTCCAGGATGGAGGAATATCTTCAGTAAAATATCCACTAGGATTCTTAACATCGATATCACTCAAAAATAGGACGTCAAAAACCACCTAAACTATCCACTTAAATCAATAACAAGCCTCCATAAATACCTCAAAAATTGTAAAATATACATGTGACCCAAGTCTGAGTTGACTAGTAATGAGATTCATTGGGCTCTTATTCAAATCCATCATACATCAGATTACTATCTTTAATGGACCTTACATTTTAGACCTTCATTCCCACATAAGATTGGTTTGAATGAATGCTCCATGAGTTGGTGTCACAGGTCAGTGCTAATGTTGCATACAAATAATTTGACCTGGTATGTGCCTGTGCTTCAAAAGAAATTTGAAGGTCATTAACATCTTTTTATGACGATGTTTTTCCCTCATGGATGGATCAATCAAGACTGGTCTATGAATGGATGTGATTGTCAAAAAAACTTGCTACATGATCAATGAATCCTCTTTTAATTCTCCTTTAGATGATCGATCTTACAATATGATATTTGTGCTCTTCATTAATTGATTTGCTTCTTTAACCTTTTCAGCCTGTTCCACTGTTTCTTTTGATGGCCTTCAAATGCTGGCGCTTGTGATTTGGCTTATTAAGTTATCTAGAAATGACACTTCTCATTATTTTTTCGGCAGAAAAAGTCTGTTGGTACTGCTGAATGTCATTTGAGTTATCCAAGTCTTGAGGTACATCTTTTAAGTGGTATTAAATATTATTTGTGATGTAGTATTCCAATAGCTGCATCTTTGTTTTGGATAATGTAATTAAGCCATGTTTCTTGATGTTTAGCTTCTTTTGACATCAGATCTAGTGTAGTTTACTTGTTGCTTTATGGAATTGCATACTCTTCAATTATTGCCAAAAACCATAAATATTTTAAAACCAAAGTATGACAGAAACACCATAGTGTGTAGCACAACGAATTTATTGTCCATTGTGGTGATAAAATGCAACTTTTGGAGGTTCTCTTGTATATTGCATTTATCTATTGATGTACGCCTTTGCAAGTAGCTTTTCTGAGTTTTGTCCAACCTTATATGGTTAATCTTTATGAGAGAATGGTGTTGAGTATCAAATTCATATTTAGAATTTGTGGGTTAGGATGCAACTTGGTGATTGCATAAGATGTCACTTATATTAACACAAGTTGTAAATCTATGTTCGACCCATATATATATATATATATATATATATACCTGATCGTAAAATTTTTTTTCCTGGGCCTAACACAGTTCTTCGGTCATTAAATTCTTTTTACAAGATTAGAATCTTAGTTTTGTTATTGGTTATTCTATATAGATAATGACACTGAAACTTGGTCAAATGTCCTCTGCCTCCGGATTCAGTGGACAAGTTTCATTTGCAATTATCATCTCTATTGCAGGATGCAATTTTATTACCATGGAGGAATCTTCCTAGGAAAGTGAGCAAATTGTACTTTGCTATGAGAGGTTTGTAAGAAAACATACTGAAGCAATTTCTTTAAAAAAGTCTTTATTTTCCCCCCTTTTGCTATGCCCTCCATGGTTAACTCGTAATGCATGACGTTAATTATTTTTCATGCAGTAATAGAGAAGTTTGAATTATCCGAAGGACGTAATCCTGGTGAATTGTCTAATTTTGATCTTCCTGCTGTTTTGAAGCTGAGGAAAGAGCTATGTGATGCTCAGGTAACCTGGATATTTCATAGCTAAGCATATATTATATTTGTGCATGCATGTGATGTCTTCTTTACCCAATTCTTTTTCAGTCCTTGAATGAGTCACATGTTCCTGAAACACTTCTGGAAAGGATACTAGTTGCTGGGCCAATGTTATATCCACCTGTATGCCCGATACTTGGTGGAATTCTTGGTCAGGTGTGTAAAATTTTATTTAAAGTCTATTATTCATGAATCTTCTTTTCTAATGTATGGATTTACCTTGCAACGTATATTTGTTTTCACTATAATAAGTGTCATCCAAGATAACTGAAAAATGCTCGAATCCAACATGAGGCTTCTGCCAATGTGAGATCTAAGTGGGGTCTATATTACCTTATATTTAAAAATATAGAAGCTATTTTCATGACTCGAATTATGATCACTCAGGTTGCAAGGGAACAACCTCTTCCTTTGTCATGTAATCTCTCTTTTTCTGTCTGCTTCTTTTCTTATGCTAGTAAATTAGGTGGGCCCTAACCCCTGATTATTTCAGAGAAACCAGGACGCAATACATAGTTTCATATTTCAATGACTATCAAAATTTTCAGTATTTACAAGAATAAATGAAGTTGTCCTTAACTTTCTGACTCATCTTGTATGTTGAATTTGAGCCGAAAGTTGAAGGCTACTGTCTATATCTCTAACCTATGATGCAAGCCCAACCTGATGCGACCTACTTTGGGATAAATTGCTAGCTTGTTTACTTTGATTAGTGTACATTAATTCTTTTCTATGTTATTTAAGTATTCGTATACGAGATGGATTATTATCATATGCGGTGCTGTATAGCTATTTCACGTGTTTTTTCTCTGCATTAAATAAATCAAAGAGTAGAGCCTAGTAAACTAAGAATCTCTCATGATTTGGAGTCACCATATGCAAGCTAAAGTTGTTGCTTCATTCTACCAGGAAGTGATCAAGGCAATATCTGGCAAAGGTGACCCACTCAAAAATTTCTTCTACTTCGATGCTGCTGATGGAAAGGGAGTGATCGAGGATATCTCCAACCCCTCCTCGATCTGATATCCTCTAAGACAGAAGATTGGTTGTCGTGTTAATTTAAAGTCCTAATGCTCCAATGTACTAGTCATATGTCATGTGACTTGGAGTTCTCTTTTCCAAATTTCACTGTGTTTTCCAAATGTCATGCGCCAAGTGCATATGATAATCCTGTACACTGATGGTATTAGACTGATGTATCTGTTGTTTCTGTGCTATGTCGATTTTGCTCGAATCTTAAGGTATGTTGTCAGTAGAATTTGCCACCGATCTCAAGAATGAGATACATGCAGGCTCCATAAAAGTTCTTTGTAAGGTCTACTCAATGCAAAATTGATGAGAGTCTCGTTCGCTGATCTCCACAGCGACATGGCCACGGTGGTTGGGATTAGATATCCTTAATCTAAATTGCTACTAGTATTGACATCATGTATCCGAAATAAAGGGAACAAATAAAGCTGAACAGCCCCTTATAGCCTCTAATCCCAAATTCAAAACTTCAAACGTGGGTTAGGGGACAGTTCATCTCCTTCCACATTTGTAGGACTTACAAGTCCTCGACTCCATCCCAATACCCTCAACCCCACGCTGCCGCTGAAGGACAACCGGTCTCTCTGATCTCAACCATGGCAACGTTGCAACGGGATCACGAAAGGCAGCAACAGGAGGACGAGGACCATCTCTACAGGCGATTCCAACACCTCCAACACGATTGGAATTCCTACAGGCAGTCCACCGCCCGCCGTCGTCGCAGCTGCTCCGCCACCGACGTGTCCACCTTCACCTCCGCGGACCTTCTCGAGCACATCCACGACTCACCGAAGAAGCTCGTCTCTGCCCTGCAGCAACCTCGGCCTCCTTGGGAGTCGACGAAGCCTAACGGTGTTGTTGGCCGGGCTGTGGAGGAGATCGTGGCCGACAGGCATGCGGCAATGCGGAGCGGCAAGCTAAGGGGGCGGAGGCTGTTGGAGGCGTTGGAGCGTGCGAAGGACGAAGCGGGCTTGCATGGAGGACAGGAGATATGCAGCGTCTGCTCTTCTGTGCTCGTCCAGGGTGCCGAAGTCGACTCCTCGTCCTCCTACTGCTCGTCATGCATCGGTGAATGCAGCTATCTTCAAAACGAGGAGTGCATGTCTTCTTCCTCTTTGTCGTCTTCTCCTCCACCATCTTCTTTGGAGAATACGAAGAAGAAGAGGGTGGGAAGAGTTAGAAGACAAGTTGCAGGTGGCGATCATGGAGGTAAGTGGATGGCTAGGGTTGCTGTGTTCGCAGTTATCGCTATGGTTTTGGCAGTCGCTCTCATCTCGCTGAGTGAGTTTGGCATGGAGGAGCGTGGAGATTTCATGATCCCAACATGAGCTTTACGTGGGCTCTGATTGAACCAATTCCCTTGTAAGGTTCCAAGTCACATGAGTTAGTCTTCCGAGGATAATGACCATGGGGATGAGGGACTGTGTCTTGGCCTTCATCTACATTGCAATTCCCTTGTAGGTTTAGTTTTGCCGTCGTACGCATGAGGCACTGTGTCCTGTCCTTCTTCTACATTACAATTCCCTTGTAGGTTTAGTTTTGCCATCGTACGCATGAGGCACTGTCTCTTGTCCTTCTTCTACATTACAATCCCTTGTATGTTTCTGTGTCTTGTCCTTCTTCTACATTACAATCCCCTTGTATGTTTAGTTTTGCCGTCGTACGAATGAGGCACTGTGTTTCATGATCGTCTCATGATGTATTAATATGCAACAGCACTAAAACAAGCATCCCTCCTCCGTAAGTAATTCTCCTACGGTAATGGTCGCCTTGCTTAGAAGGTGATTTTTCCCTATTTGAATGCATTAATTTTGTGGATTGCTAGTGGTTTGTTATTGGAGACCCGTATGAGTTATTTTTGTATTTAAAAATAAAAAAAAAAATTTATTCTACTGCTGTAGAAAGAATTAAGAGGATCAGAGTTTGTACAAACAGATCATCCGGGAAATCAGATCCCAGGATTGACAATGAGCCATATGACAATGAGCCATATGACAATGAGCCATATGACAAAGTAGTGTGGTTGGACCATGGACCATGACTCATGTTTTGATGATCGATTTGAGTTTGACGAGATGCAAGGATAAGAAAGGTGTACGTTGGCATCTTTTACAGGTTCACAATAAAACCAATGAAGCAACGTTGCATTTTGAACCAATCCCATTCTTTTAATTCCTAGCTTCTTTTGATCCCTATTGCGAATGAGGAAGTTTAGAAATTGCTATGGTGCATTTTTGTTATTCCCAGTGTTCTTTGATTAATGTTGGAAATGGCTACCTACATAACCGTTCACAAACTTCTGCTAGACTTTCTATCTTTGACACTATCGATACTCCTTGTTGTTACTTTTGTGATCAATTTACCGATGACTAGAATCATACAAAATTTTTTTTTAACTATTCTTTTTTCAAAACCTAATGGTCATTTTATTATATGAGAATCGTTTGCACTTTTCACTTGTAAGTGAATGGTGGAACATTTCTTGGCTTAAAGAAGGGGATAAACTCCTGTAAGTAGTGGATTACTTATCAAATCTCTTATTGCTCATAGCTTATGGTTGATTTGAATGAGAATATGATATCATCGTATGGAGCTATTGGCTCTGTGATGAATTCTATGACCTCTCATCTTTCTGAAGGGATTAGCAAGTTACCTTGCCAAAGTAGTATCCAATAGAAAAATCGAACTATGTTAGGATCAAATTAAATACTCATGGTGCCTATAATATAAATGCTAAAAGAGCGGAATTATTTTTTAATTAAGACTAAGAGACCTTAAAAACCTGTGTATATTATTAACATGATGTAAATATGTGGCTGAGAGATGCAGCTTCTACACTGAACTGTTTCTACTATTTATGAACATACAATATCAGAAGTCACCAATTATATTACCATTTAAGTAGATAATAAAAACTTGATTAAAGTATTGAAAAAAGAGAAGGAACTTTCATGACAATTTACCGATGCATTTCGTAACTTTTTTTTATTGTTTTAGAAATTTCTCATGAAAGAAAATAAGCGTTCATTGATTTGTCACACGTGGCAAGGCCTTTGGATTAAATCAGTTATCACGTGTGAATCGGTCACCTAATTTGGATTCCATTGTATTAGATTCCTTTAATTATTTTAATTTATTTGAAGGACAAAAAGAAAAACGAACGGTGATTGATATAGACGATGATAGCCTTTAACACACATCACTGCATATGGGACTAATCTTCAGCCTTTTCTTTTCTCCATCTCATACACATCAATAGAAATCCGGAGAGAAGTCTTCATGTCACATGTGGGAGAAGTCTTCATGTTCCATGTGGAAAGACTTCCACACAAGAGAATAAGAATAATAATCTTTCCATGGTTTATAAAACTCCCATATATGCCTTTTTCATCCCTCATAAAAGAAAACAAAAATTGAGAAAAGTCATCGAAACCTTCAGCACTTCAAGTCCCAAGCTCTCAACGTTGATAGAAGATGATGATAAAAATACATATATAATATCTCTGTTTTTAGAATCAATCTATAATTCAAGGATCAATCCCATGTTTGAGTAACTGAACTGATTATATGATTTGAGTTATTGATTAAGAAAAATCTTTCCTCCGTAGTTTCAGCAATGCGTGATTCCTCTCTTACAGTTTATATTCTCAATATTCTTTCCTCACTTACATTTCATTCTTCAATTACTATTTTTATAAGAAATAATTATTTGATTTATATCCATAAATATTGTAACTCTAAACCCTTTCAAATTATCTAAGGGTGGTAACTATAAATCTTGATGAATACAATTCTTCAATCTTCTATTTGGATATAATCTATTAGGCTATATCGATGACTTTCTCAATTGTTTACCAAAAAAGATTTAAATATCAAAAGAACTCAGCCCAACAACAAATCCTGATCATAAGTTATGACTATGATAAGATCATCTTATTCTATAAGCAAGTCAAGCCTTAATTGTTGGTTTCATACCACTACTAATATCTTCGTGTAGTACTACAATACAAGAGGAAAGTACTATTGTTAATTATATGCAAAATATAAAAGTTATTATAGATGACTTGGCTTTAATAGGTTATCCCTTTGAGTGATAAGTAAAATTAGTGAGCAACTAAATCAGTAAGCAATAGCAATAAAGAGCATAAAAGAAAATGCATATCAGATTTATAGTAGTTTGATCGTCACGACTTATGTCTACTCTCGATTTCTCCTCTGTCAAGGCCATCGACTTTTATTAATGATCTTCTTTCAACGATTGAAGATCAACTACCCTTGTTATAATTATTTTCTTATTTTCACAGGTTTAGAAGAGAATCTTTACGACTCTTTTTTTATAAGTAGTCCTTATAACTCCCTTAGAATGACTTAGAATATTGAGGAGGAAGGAACTCGACACTTTCAATAGAGTTTTCACACTTAGAATCATAAATTTTCCATGCTATTTTCTTGCTATCTCAAGCAAAAATGAGTGGGGGTATTTATAGGTCCCAAATGGGTTAAAAAATAGAGCAAAAAAGTCTCATCCTCAGGTTTTTGGAGTATTGGCAGTACCACCACTAGTTTGGGCAGTACCACTACCTAACATAGTCTTGAAGACTGTGTTCTGGTGGTACCACCACTAGTTTGGGCGGCACCACCGTCGGGTCTTTCGGAAACCGACACTTCATACTTTTTAGCTCATAGGCGGTTCCACTGCCTGATCTAGTGGTGCCACCGCTTGACCCAACTGTAGGTCACTGAATGAACCTTCCAATAGGCCCAATTTAGTCCTAATTCTGGCCTAATGGGTCCCTAATTGAGTTAGCATGGTTACACCCAAAAGTAGCTCAATTAAAACCTAATCTACTTTAATTAAGACATAAACTATTATAAATATGAATCATAAATTGTTCGGCATGTCATTGGTTCATTTGGCACTTTGTTTGAACTCTTGGCCCGTCGTGCTTTCCTTCGACATATTGCTCGATCCATTGACATATTGATCTTTCGCAACATTCGATCTTGGCGTAATGTCCGATCCTTTCGACCCAATGCCTGATCTCTAACTTCGGCCCAACATCTGATTTTTCTACTTCAATCAATTTGCCTTTTCATGATCAAAGTTAGTCCTACATCACTTTTCTCAAACACTGATTAGATCATAAACTCATCAATTGATTTCATCATCAAAGTTCAGAATTCAATAATCTCCCCCTTTTTGATGATGATAACCAATTAATGATGGAGTTTTAACTAAACTCTCCTTATCTATTTTTAGGACTGTGATGGCACTAGAGGGGGGGTGAACTAGTGCTTATGATAAAAACATCGATTTTAAAAAATTACGTTCGATGAAAGCCCGATATCAGAATAGAGTACTTGACTTAGAGTAAGTGAACTAAGCAATTAACTCAAAAAGTAATAGCAATGATAATGAAAAGCAGAATAGCAATTGCACACCGAGTTTATAGTGGTTCGGTCATCGTAACCTACATCCACTATCGATTCCTCTTCACTCGAGGCCATAGGCTTCCACTATCGATCTTCTTTCAACGAGTGAAGATCAACTACTCTTATAACTCTTTCTCCTTTTCATAGGCTCAGGAGAGAACCTTTACACCTCTCTTTCTTTTAGGTCTCACTCCTTCTTTAGAAACCTTCTAACTCTAGAAGGAAGAGACTCACTAAACTTAAAGAGATTACAAAACTTTTTTAACTTAGAATTCTTTCCCTTTTTTGCTCAATTCTTGCATCTCTATGCAGGAATAGTTGGGGTATTTATAGACTCCAAGTGGCTTAAAAAATGGAGTAAAAAAAGGTCTCATCCCGGATTTCTCGGGTCTTGGCGATACCATAGCCTATGCTGGGTGGTACCACCAGCTACAATATTGATAGTGGATAGTACCACCGCCCAGACTGGTGGTACCATCACTTGACACAGTCTAGGAGACTGTTTGGTGGTACCACCGCTTGACATAGTTTGGGAGACTATGTCTAGGCGGTACCACCACTTGACAACCTGAAAAGTGTGCTCTTAACTTTTCCAGCTCATAGGTAGTTCCACCTAATCTTAGGTGACCGAATGAGCCTTCTACTTGGCCCAAAATAGTCCTAACTCAAGCTCAATAGGCCCTTAATTGAGTTGGCCTAAGTACATTCTAAACCAATCCAATTAGAACTAAAACTAATCTAGATAATTATTACAATGTAATAATCACATATTGTCCGACATATCATTGGTTCATCTAGTGCTTCGTCCAACCCTTCGACGCATCATCCTCTCCTTCGGCATATTACCCAATTGACATGTTGTCTTCCTGCAACATCTGATCTCCTTAGCGTAATGTCCGATCTTTTTGGCCCGAGAAGCATGCTTCTTTTTTAATCTATCAAATTTATCAAAGAGAAGCATGCTTCCTTTTTAATAACTTATATTTTTTACTAACTAGCTTACATTCATCAAATAAATCATGGAAGACATTTAGTAATTCATCATAAGGTAAAGACATTTCGGTTGAGTCATTTACCTCATCGTCGAGAGCCATCAAAGAGAAGTTCGCCACTTCATCTTCATTGGTTTGCTCCTTGTCTTCGGATACACTCGTTTCGTCCCAAGTCACCTTGAGTGCTTTCTTATTTTTTGACAACTTTTTCTTTTTAAGTTCATTTTTATTCTTTGATTCTTGTTTTAAGATCTTTTTAAACTTTATTGTTAAGAGTTCAAAGTGTCAAATCTTTTTAAACTGTTTAAACCTTGAGTAATCTTTATTTATTCTAAGTGTCAAATCCTTCCGGTTCTTTGAAAGGTTATTCTTAAGTTCATCATGTGCTATACACGTCATTTCATAGGACATCAAAGACCTAATAAGTTATTCAAGAGAAAAGTTATTTATGTCCTTTGCCTCTTATATTATAGTTACTTTCGAATCCCAATTTTTAGAAAGTGATCGTAAAATATTATTAACAAGTTCAAGATTCTAAAAACATTTGCTAAGAGCTTTTAAACTATTGATAACATCCATAAAATGGGTGTACATGTTAACAATAGTTTCGCCTAGCTTCATTCGAAATAATTCAAAATCATGCATCAAAAGATTTATCTTAGAATCTTTAACTCTACTCGTGCCTTCGTGTGTGACTTCAAGAGTATGCCAAATATCATGTGTAATTTCATAAGTCGAAATACGATTAAACTCATTTTTATCCAAAGCACAAAATAGAGCATTCATAGCTCTAGCATTTGAAGAAAAAAATCTTTTTCTCCAAATCATTCCATTCGTTCATTGGTTTACAAGATTTTTGAAAGCCAAGTTCAATAATATTCCATAAATGAAATCTATAGAAAGAAAAAAATCTCTCATTCGAGTTTTTCAATATGTGTAATCCATCCCATTAAACATAGGAGGACGAATGATAGAGTGACCCTCATGAAAGCTGAAAAAAGTTATCTCTCTTGGGTGTTAAACTAAACAGAGAGAAACTGGCTCTAATACCAATTGTTAGAACTATGAGTACTAGAGGGGGTGAGGGTGTGAATTAGTGCTTATGATAAAAACGCCGATTTTGAAAAATTACATTCAATAAAAACTAATATTAGAAAAGAGTGCTTGACATAGAGTAAGTAAACTAAGTAATTAACTCAGAAAGTAATAGCAATTATAATGAAAAGTAGAATAAAAATTGCACATTGAGTTTATAGTGGTTCGGTCATCATGACCTACATCCACTCCTGATTCCTCTTCACTCGAGGCCACCAGCTTCTACTACCGATCTTCTTTCAATGGGTGAAGATCAACAACCCTTATAACTCTTTTTCCTTTTCATTAGCTCAAGAGAGAGCCTTTACACCTCTATTTCATTTAGACCTCACTCCTTAGAAACCTTCTAACTCTAGGAGGAAGAGACTCACTAAACTTAGAGAGATTATAGAACTTTTTCAACTTAGAAAATTTTCTCATTTCTACTCAATTCTTGCATCTCTATGCAGGAATAGTTGGGATATTTATAGACCCTAAATGACTTCAAAAATAGAGCCAAAAAAGATCTCATATAGGGTTTCCCGAGTCTTGGCGATACCATCGCCTATGCTAGGCGGTACCACCACCTGACAACTTGGAAAAATGTGCTCTTGACTTCAGCTCATAAGTGGTTCCACTTAATCTTGGGTGACCGAATGAGCCTTCCACTTGGCCCAAAATAATCCAAACTCAAGCCCAATATGTCACAGACAAAATTCTAAACAGGTTGTGAGAAAATTATTTTCAAATTTTTTGATAAATAACGTAGTATCGACCTTGTCTTTAGAGAAATTATTTTCAATAAGAAAAGAGCTAAGTCTCTCATACCAAGCCCTTGGGGCTTGTTTTAAACCATAGAGAGCTTTAGTTAATTTAAACAAATGATTAGGGAGACTATTATTTTCAAATCCGAGAGGTTATTCAACATAAACTTCTTCGGAAATAAAGTCATTAAGAAAAATGCTTTTAACATCCATTTGAAACAACTTGAAATTATTACTACTAGCATAGGTAAAGAGCATCCTTATGGCTTTTAATCGAGCCACAAGAGCGAAGGTTTCTTTGTAATTGATACATTCTTCTTGGTTAAACCTTTGGCCACTAATCTAGCCTCGTTTCTAACCATATACCATATTCATCTTGCTTGTTCTAAAGACCCATTTAGTACCAATAACTAAATGGTCATTTGGCCTAGGAACAAGCTTCCCCACCTCATTTCTCTCAAATTGATTTAACTCATCTTGCATTACGATAATCCATGAATCATCTTCAATTTGAGAGAGAAAAGCGACGTTGGCACAAAAATTTTTAAGAGAAGAGCGTGTTTGAACCCCCTTAGATGTGTCTCCTATGATTAGCTCCTTAGGATGAGCATCTACATACTTCCAATCCTTGGGTAAGAATGTTTCAGAAGTGGATGCATCCAAGTTGCTAGTTGGAGAAGGGGTTTCATTTAAATTCAAAGAATCAAAATTAACATCATCATCAAAATCATTTTTCTTGATTTTAGGAATCTCATTGAAAATAACATGAATAAATTCTTCTATAATTAAAGTTCTTTTATTGAAGATACGAAATGCTTTAGAAATCGAAGAATAACTAAGAAAAATTCCTTCATTTAATTTAGCATCAAATTTTCCTAAGGTATCTTTTTCATTCAAGACAAAACACTTACACCAAAAAACTTTAAAATATGAAACATTGGGTTTTTTATTGTTCTACAACTCATAGGGAGTTTTGGTGAGTAAGGATCTTACTAGAACTCTATTCATAATATAGCATGTAGTGTTTATGACTTCAGCCTAAAAATATTTGGGTAGACTATGTTCATTCAACATAGTTCTTGCTATTTCTTATAAATTTTTATTCTTCTTTTCAACTACTCCATTTTGTTGAGGATTTCTTGGAGTAGAGAAGTTGTGGTTGTATCCATTAGATTCATAAAATTCTTAGAAATCACGGTTTTGAAATTCACCACTGTGATCACTTCGAATTGATGAAATCATAGAACCCTTTTCATTTTGAATAAGTTTACAAAACTTGGTGAAATATCTAAAGCATTCACTTTTGTATTTCAAGAAATAAGTTCATGTGCATCTACTATAATAATCTACAATAACAAAAGTGTATTTGCTACCTCCTAGGCTTGATGTAGAGATTGGTCCGAATAAGTCCATATGGATCAATTGTAAAGGTCTAGAAGTGCTTATTTAATTCTTAGATTTGAAGCTACCATTTATTTGTTTTCCTAATTGACAAGCATCACACACATTATCTTTGATAAACTTGATATGAGGAATTCCTCTTACAAGTTTTTGATGAAATTTTGGTGATTAGTTTCATGCTAGCATGACCTAATCTCCTATACCAAAGCCAAGCATTGTCATTCAAAACCGAAAAACATATTTCATTGCAAAGATCATTGATGTCAATAGTGTATATGTTATTTTATTTTAATACAATCATAGATATGTTCTTGCGTGGTTTTTTAATAATGCAAGTATTAGATTCGAATTTAATAATTTATCCTTTATCACACAATTGACTAATGCTTATGAGGTTATGTTATAAATCATAAACTAACAAAATATTTTCAATAAAGAAGTTGGATTTGTTACCTATGGTTACTTCGCCAATGATTTTACCTTTGTTGTTGTCTCCGAAGGTGACATAGCCTTCGTCTATGCTAGTGAGCCTAGAGAATTGAGATGGATCTCCGGTCATATGCCTTGAGCATCCACTATCAAGGTATCATCTCTTGCTCCTAGCTTATGGTGATATATATTTCTACAAAAAAGAATGATTTTTAGGTACCCATTTAATCTTGGGTACCTCAAAAATCGATCTAAATTGTTTGTCATGTTGCATGGAATTTAATACGGTTCCTTTAGGAACCCAAATCAATTTGTTAGGACTAATCTTCTTGAATGAACAATGATAAGTTCTATGTCTATGTCTACAACAAAAGTTACACTTGTTTTGGTGCGAAACATGCAAGATAGGGCCTTTAATGAAAGTGATTGGATTTTAGTGAGAGCTTCTCACAAATCCGATTCCACTTCTTTTAGGAACGTGACCCTTATTTGTAAGGATCATATCCAAAGACTTGCTACCAACCTCAAATTTCTTCAAGGTCTCCTTGAGTAGCAAGTTCTCCTTTTGGAGTACTTCTAAGTTATGGAATCTCGTACATGGAACTAAACTATCATTATGTTTAATTTTTAATTTATTAAAATTACTAACAAGAATATTATGTTCTTTTTTTAATAATTTATATTTTTTACTAATTGTTTTGCATTCATCAAATAAATCATGGAAAGCATTTAACAATTTATCAAAAGATAAATCTGCATCAATTAAATTTGATACCTCCTCTCCAATGGCCATGAGTGCATGATGAGCAACTTGCTCGGTGTTGGACTCTTCTTCGGATGCGCTTGAGTCATCCCATGTTACTTTGAGCGACTTCTTCTTTGGTGTACTCTTCTTGGGGACAATCACTTTTATAGTGTCTCGGCTTCTTGCATTCGTAGTAAAGAACTTGGTCCTTTTTGGGTTCAAATTTATTTTTAGTGTTATTTTTAAATTTATTTTTTTAATAAATTTTTTAAAATTTCTTGTTAGAAGTGCCAAGTCATCGTCAAAGTCCTCATCACTTGAGTTTTCTCTCAAGTGGTCTTCTTGAGTTCTAAGTATTATATCCTTCCTGTTCTTTGGAAGGGTGTCCTCATGCTCTTCATGAGCTTTGCAAGTCATTTCATAGGTTATTAATGACCTGATTAATTCTTCAAGAGGAAAGTTGTTTAAATATTTAGCCTCTTAAATAGCAGTGACTTTAGGGTCCCAACTCTTTGGAAGGGATCTTAAAATTTTATTAACAAGCTCGAAATTCGAAAAACTTTTACCGAGTCCTTTTAGACCATTGACGATATCCGTGAAATGGGTATACATGTCACATATAGTCTCACTTGGTTTCATTCGAAAAAATTCATAAGAATGTACTAAAAGATTGATTTTTGACATTTTCACTTTACTCGTGCCTTCGTGAGTCACTTTGAGTGTATGCCAAATATCAAATATATTTTCACAAATCGAAACACGATTGAACTCGTTTTTATCAAGTGCACAAAATAAGGCATTCATAGCCTTTGCATTTAAAGTGAAAGTCTTCTTCTCTAATTCATTCTAATCGATCATTGGAAGAGAAGACTTTAAAAATCCATTTTCAACAATATTTCAAAGTTCAAAATCCATAGAAATAAGGAAGATCCTCATTCGGGTCTTCTAATAGGTATAGTCCGTCCCATTGAACATGGGCGGACGTGTAATAGAGTGACCCTATTAGTTTCCTGCATATGCCATCTCTCTTGGGTTTTAACCCAACTGAGAGTGAACCCGCTTTGATACCAATTGTTAGGATCAAAAGCACTAAGAGAGGGGGGTGAATTAATGTACCGGAAAACTCTCGTCAGTTCAAAAATGACTTTCGTACAATAAAATCTGTTTTCGATGAAAACCATTTCGGAAAGAACTTTAACTTAAGATCAAAACGGAAGTATAGTTGATGTAAAGCAACGGAAACAGTTTGCAGTTAAGATAAAGAGCAAAATATAAATGCAAACTAAGATTTAGAGTGGTTCGGTCAATCTTGGCCTACATTCACTTTTGGCCTTCTCCTTCGACGAGGTCATCGACGTCCACTAGAGGCATTCCTTCAATAGATGAAGGCTAACCACCCTTTTACAGCTTTTCTCTTTTTGACGGGCTTAGGAGACAACCCTTACAGATTTTTACTCCTCTCTTGAATGATCAACACTTAGAAAGAAAGAGGGAGAATAACTTCTAGCCTTTTACAACACATTTAAGCTCTCAAATACTCAAAATAAAAGCAAGCTTTTTGGTTTTTCTTTCATGCAAAAAGGGTGAGGTTTATATAGGCCCCAATCAGTTTGAATTCGGAGCTCAAAAGTATTTATTCCTAGATTTTTGGGGTCCTGGCGATACCACCGCCAAAACTAGGTGGTACTACCACCTGTCAAATGTCACTGAGTGGTACTACCGCCCAGTCTGGGCGGTACTACCGCTCAATCTGGGTGGTACTACCGCCTGACATCGCTTAGAGACCGAGCTCAGGCGGTACCACCGCTTGACAAGGGCGGTACCACCGCTAGCAGTAATAACTGTCGGTGGTACTACGGCCTGACATGGGCAGTACTACCGCCCAGAATTCCTGGGAGACCAAGTCTCCTAGGCGGTGCCATCGCCGACTAGGAATTCTGGGTCCGAATAGGCTGATCCATTAGGCCCAATTTAGGTTTGCCAAGGGCCTAGTTGGCCCCAGATTAAGTTAATGGGATCACCTCCCAATCTTAACTTAATCTATATGCTAACTATGATAATTAAGACATCAATACTGCAAATTGTGTTCCGGTGCGTCAATCGGTTCTTCCGGCAAGCTTCCGGCGAACATCCAATGAACCCTCGACGATGCTTCGGTAGACTCCCGGCAAACTCCTGGACTTGCGATGATACTCTTGATGAGTTCCAACAAGCTTCTTTGGCAAGCTCCTGGACTTCTCGAATTGTTTCCGTAGAACCTCCGACGATCGTCTGGACTTCTAACGAACTCTCGAACCCCCAACGTGATCTTGGTCTCGACTCCGGCTCAACACCTGCTGCATGTCTTACTGCCATCGTAGTTAATCCTACACACTTATCTCAACATATGGATTAGATAACTAAATGACAATTGACTTCATTATCAAAATCCAAGATTCAATAGGTGGTACCACCCAATAATAGTGGGGGTACCGCTAGTACCCCGAAATCCGGGGATGTAACACTTTTTGGCTTCAGTTCTAAAGCCATTAGGGCATATAAATACCCCACCATTTTTTGCATGAAAGGGCACATAAGTGTGAACAATATCTTGAAGTCTTGGGATGTTAAGTGTTGTAAAAGTGCTAAGTCTTGTGATCAATCAAGAGAGGTGTGAGGCTCGTAAGAGTTGTCTCCTAAATCCGTGAAAAAGAGAAAGTGCTATAAAGAGGGTGGCTGGTCTTCTCCTATTGAAGGAAGACCATTAGTGGATGCCATTGACCTTGACGAAGGAGGAATCGAAAGTAGATGTAGGTCATAATGACCGAACCAATATAAATTCCGGTATGCTCATTTCCATTATGTTTTTTTTTACTACTATTACTTTCCAAGTTAATTGCTAGTTCATTTATTCTAAAGTCAAGCACTTTCTGAAATTGGTTTTCAATGAACGAATATCTTACAAAATCAATGATTTTTTCGTTGCACTAATTCACCCCCCCCCTTTTGTGTCGCTCCTGTCATAACAATTGGTATTAGAGCAAGGTCATTCTCATTTGGTTTAAAACTCAAGAGAGATGACATT